>NC_142682.1:6478247-6538247 GCF_964200805.1 Pocillopora damicornis | reverse complement strand
TGCATTATAACTATTATAGACCATGGCTAAAATATAGGGTAACATTAGAGGTGTACAGTCCTGGGGCATGGGTGTGCAAATCCCCCCCCCCCCCCCCCAGTTTAAAAAATTTTCAAAGTCCAAAGGTGCCCATACGCCTATGGGTATCATTAATAAACCTCTAGTAGTCTATTATTTCTAAGTAATGAATATTGTGGTTTTCTCTGCTAACTGTGCCTGCTGGACATTTATTTTATTTTGGTGCCAGGATACCAGATTTAAATCAATAATGGACAGTGGTCTTGTTAAACTGTGTCTAAACCCAGGGGGGGTACTTGCAGGGGTGGGGGTCTGACAGAGCTCTATATTGCAACCCAAAAGGGTTTTCATCTTCAGCTACTTTTAACCTTTGACACCATAATAGAGTTGTTGATTAATTTATTTTCATTTTTAGTTGATGCAATATCTTTGATTGCCGAGGAAACTGAAAATCATGCAGTGACATTGTAATAATCAAACCAATTGAATTGATATTCAGTGGAAATGAAAGCTTTAATTTTTTTTTTGCTAGATGAGTGCAAGAAATTGTCCTTGGCTCAAAAGAACGAAGAAGCTGCCAAGAAATGGTCTGACATGACATCTGCAGAAAAAGATGCGTTCAAAGGAAAAGCAGAAAGTTTAAAGGCCCCTGATGTTTCAGAGCTTAGTGAGGCTCAAAAATCTAAATTGATATCAGTTCACAGAAAAAATCTTCTAAATGAGGTAAAGGTTTCAATCACTTTATGAAATAATCTCCAGCCAAGCTCAATTCCAATTAGGTAGCATAAACCATGCAAATTCAGAATAACTTAAAACTTTATTAAAAGTGGATGAGTAATTTCTAATTATCGTACTCTGTGGGAATTAATGCAACATGCGGATGTTTGTGTCCTTTTGAGTAATCCTCGTGCCACATTTTACTTTTTCATCTGCTTCAGATCATGTTTCTAGAAGACTTGGGCTGTGAATCTTCTCTGATTTTTCAAGACACTTCAGGCCAAGTGTACAACTTTGGATCAAGTGCAGGTTTCTCTTTCTTATGCCTGAATCCTGACATCAACATCAAATTCCGAGACCACTTTGGTATATATTATTACTTTGAATTAGTAATATTATAAACAGCTGCTTTTAACTGGACAGGTCAAATCTGACAATTATGCAGCCAATACAAATCCAGTAGAAAATGCCACTAGCTAATGAAATTGAATTACTTATTCTTACCTTGTGTCTCACATTTTGGCAAAGAAAGTGTCATATGGGACATGTGGAAATGGTCAATAAGACTTACTGTCATACATTTCAGGGGTTATCAGGCTCATTACTTGCCCAATTACTTCCTGAATTGTACTCCACTCAGTGCTATTATCATTAGCAATCAATGTTTCTCTTTCTCTTGCACAATAGGTGAAGCAATAAAGAAACCAGGCAGCAGGGTGCCGTATCTACGTGGGGGTTTTACAGTAGAAAATCTCCCAGATGGCATTTTCTTTAAGAAACCCTTCCATTATGGCACTAAACAACTCCAGGCCATAATGGAGAAAAAAAGCGAAATTAAATTCGTGATTACCAGTAATGCAAATGTAAACTTGCAAAGCAACAGGGATTTTATTCCCTCTCCAACTCAGCCTGAAACAGTAGTCACTCTTCTGTCCAGGATAGTGGACAGACAATGTGCAGAAAGGGTAGTTAGACTGTCTGACAAGATTAAAGAACAAGATGTGGAGGTTGTGGAGTTGAGACTTGACCAGGAAGAGAGACTAAGATTAAATGAATGTAGTTTTTATTTTGAAGATGATGCATGGCTTGCTGTTGGTGCTAATATTGAACACTCCACAGAAGCACAAGGGCTTATTGTCCCAGTGTTTACTGAGTCAGAAGATGAGAAATTCTGGCTTTTCTACACTATCCAGAATCCATCAAAACTAGTCAAAGCTTCATTTACTTACAAGATAAAAGGGTATTGGCTTGACTTACAAGGCCAATCCAACTACAAATTACTGAACAATCATCAGGATTATGTTACTATTGCCAACTTGATCAAAAATGGACCCTATGGACCATTATATTTTTTGCAGGGGATGGAAATTTCAGATGACCAGTATTTTAATATACCTGAAGTATTTAACAATGCAATATTTGCTGCCTTAAGAAGTAGCACTATTATTTAAAATTTAACAATATGTACTTTTCAATTTAATATACCTTTTCTAAGAACCTGTTGGAAAGCCAATTTTATAGCCAGCTGACATACAGAGAATCCTAAATTGTAGTTCTTAAATTGTTACTATTATTAAACTATAGATAATGATTAGCCTAGAAGTTTGTTTGCTAATTTGTTGATCATTTTCAGTGGTCCAAGTGGTGTGTCTACAAATGAATACAAAATCCAGTATAAAGTACTTTTATTACCTATTACAATAGGCTACATGCATGTCATACTTTCTAACAAAGACCACTTGTAGAAGCTTGATTGTACAAAGAAAACCAGAAACATTACATTTTGCCATTTTTGTGTACTAATGATAAGTACTTTTCAGAATCTTTGCCAATATTGTGTACTTTTGGTAGGTGGTAATCAAAGCGTCGTCCAACCCAGGTACATCCCTGTAGTGGACAACATCTAATGGGCCTCTTGGTTTTGCTGAAAATATAGGAAAAATGCAATGTGTCAAAATGAGCATGAATTGAAAAAAGTCAAGAATGCTGTGTACAGTAGAGAAAACACTCATCTATGTAACTACAATGAACACAATCCTCTGAAAAACAGAACTGAACAATAAGAAATGTAATAAAATACCTATTTTCCTGATTTCCTTTGGCCTTTCCCTGATTCTTTTCACTCTTTAGCTCCTCAACTTCACTCTTACTCAGCTTATGTGCATGTTTCAAATGGTTGGAAAGATTATTGTATTCTTTCTGGCAAATCTGGAAATAAAATTATAGAAAAATAGATATGTGAATATTTCATTTTGGATCATCATGACTGCTTAGCTTGTTATTGCAAAATGACAGCTAGTTGAGATCATCATTTAGATAGGCCATGCAAGCATCAGCATATGACCTGCAAATATCTCTCTACAAAGAATGATCTATTCATATGTAGCATTGTTTTGTGCAAATAACATTCCAGATGCCCATACACAGCTGTGCTCATAAATATTCCAGCAATGCTGCAGATTGTTTCCCAGAGTTTTCAGAGTCATTTGACCCACCCTTATCAGAAAAGAATAGAACATCTAACCAGTATATGCAGAAGTCGAACATGTTTTTCAGTTATTTTAATACCCTGGTGAGTTTTTTAGCCTGGGTTTCCAACATGAAATTTCCCACATGCACTGTCGTCTAGCCTATACTCCACCAACTGCGCCAACTGTACTGGATGGTGGTTGGATAAGGGTGGTGAGATATTATGGGATACAATTCTAAAAAACCGTCTTAGGCTGAAAGAGCAGGTGAAAATTAGTCAAAAGAAAATTAAAATAGGCTGGGTTGGAATATAGGAATAATGCTTAACAGGTTCCTAAACGGACATAGTTTGACGCTACTCTGGTTTGCAGATTTAATGAATTTAACCGAAGAAGTTACGATTCATAGACCCAACGTTTCTACACTCCTGTCTAGTGCCTTCATCAGGGGTGATCTAAACGCTGCAACAAGAGGTCCTTTTACATGATCACTAATTAGGTTTCTAAACTTCAGAGATTTAAAATTATTTGTTTGGAAATTTGAAGTCATGGTGCTGGAGAAAATGGCACACTCTCCACTCAGTGACTTTACATTAGGCCTTTTATGTTTCTTAACATTAAGAAGGGGGTCATGTGAAGGCTAACTAGCTGCAAAGGGGCCAATGATCCAAAAGAAGGGGAAACAGTCATGCAATCATAAAACACATGCAAGAATGCACCAGGATAAAATAATGATAGGACTAATTTATCACAAAATGTCATGATATATTAGTGTCTTGCAGATCAGTTACTCATGCCTTACCCATGCTAGTCTGCCTTTCGCTTTGGTAAATTGAACTGCACATTGTTTTGCTCACATTTGTCCAATAATTTTAAAAAGTATTTTCTTATCGTATGAACAAATGGGCCAATATCAACATCTTAAAGGTAGTTCTAGATGTCATTCTCACACCACTGTACAGACTCCACCACCTCCAGGGTTTGAATCCTTTTGAGTACTAAGATGGGTGTCTTTTGTTTACATTTATAAATCATAGTGCTACATTCATTCTATATAGGTGTAGATTATATGTAGGAGCCTATTACTTTATGAACCAGATAGTGGAGTTGACCTAAAATTTTATATTTCATGCTTCATACAATGGCAAGCTTAGCTCATCCTCTCTCAGTTAATTGGCATTTTCTCAATGCACCTTTCAACATAAAGCCCAAGAAGAAGAGGGGTGTCTGGCTAGCCATGGAAATTTGACTATGAGGGCAGTCCCCAAGGTAGGTATTTTGATTTTTTGTAATGTCCCCGGGGTGCATGGGGAATTTTGGCACTTCGTTATAAATGACCACACTCACTTACCCCAGTGTAGGGATTTTGATATTTTTTACCAATTTCGGTATCCAGACTGGGGTGGCCTATTTGAAAATTATTTGGACAGAAAATATCAAAATCCCCAAACCTTGCCTAACCCCTCCTCCTGACCCCGTCTAGTGCATAACATTGAAAGCTGCATACTCACACTGCAGGGATATTTATAAAGTTTTTTCCTCAGTCGTTTCTTCCGCTGTGGTGGCTTTGGCGGGTTATGATCATTCAAATGACTTAAAATGCTTTCGGCCTCCTTGGACATCTTCATCTTTATCAATTCCATTGACATTCCTGTACGAATTGAGGTTGTCGACTCCACGTTTCGGATCTCATGGAAATGGCAAACAAGGTTTTCCATTAAACCGAGAAAGTGGCTTCTTTGCGTTAATCCAATATCCTTTGCCACTTTCTTTTCTTGGCGAATTTGAACAACAAGATCGCTTGGGTCGTATCCGTTTTCAAAATGGAAATACATTTCAAAGGGCGCAAAGAGCAGCGTAAGTTCGTGACCTCGCTCCCTGTGGCTTGTCTGGGGGTCTGGTTCCCAGTCCATTGATGTTAGAGGTAAACTGCTCTAGCATTCCTCAGCCTTCGATCCGAATCTTTCAGTTCGGAAATGTAGTTTACAGATATGCCACGCACAACACGTTTTGCGTTTTTTTTTTCCAGTTGCAGTGAATGAATCGCAGTGTCTCAGTGCGTCACCATCCCGTCTCTTTTTCCTCGCCTCCCCCTTCTCCCGCCTCCCACGTCTCACGCCTTAACTCCCCCCCCCCGACCCTACCTAGACAAAATGTTTCTACGTTTGGTACTTTGATCGACGGAAAAACATGGCTTCTCCTAGATGTAATGGAGAAGTTTCATATTATCATGGTGCAAGGACATCAGCACTCATTGTGCTAATTTCGTTAAAAGAATTTAGAAAAAGTTCACATGGTTTGCCAACCCACAATAAATAGCTGTTATGATATCTTTTGGCTGTTATGATATCTTTTGGCAGAAACATGAATTCACCTTCAAATATAATCTTTAAAAATATCCGTCCGTATACACAATTGTAAACACTGATGAGGAATACGGTAGTTTAATGCTATAACGAAATCATGTGCTAAACCTGACTACTGGACTATCTAGAAAAGGACAAAAAAAAAGACCTTTAATTTAGAACAATTTTAGGAAGAAACTAGTCGATAAAACTATTACTTAACATTAATTTCGTCAGGATAATGATATTTTAAGAAATATTTTAGTATCATCGAGGTTGGACGACGATCGACGTCGCGTGTGACTTGTGGTTTATTTGCTACTTGATGTACAGTGACAGTACAATACAACTTAACGAATAAAGCGAAGATCTAGAGTTAGCAATTGAATGCGTTAAACCACTGCGCAATATGCAGGACACTTTTGCAGAGTAGCACTGACTGCCTGTTTACCATTTCAACAACACAATCCGTTAAATCGCCTGAAATAATTACAACTTATAACTTTTTCTCAGTAATTCCGGCACGTGCTAATTCCGTTACGGGTGTGTCAATTTCGTTATGGCCTCACGAAGGACGTATACTGATATATTTTACTTGATATCATACAAAACAGAAATTTGAAATTATGTGGCTCATATTCACTATTTCATGGATGCCACCAAGATATGTATTGCCTAAACACTTTCAAGACAGATTTGTTAGGAACATGTATATATATATGCTCAGTTAATGTGACTGCCTTCATAAGAGGCACTGTATAGTAAGGTTACACAATGAGATCCATTGCCATCTAAGAATGAAAGGTGGTACATGGGTATATCTGCATGGCCATTTTTGTTGGACGGGTGATGGTTAAGCATGCAACGCTCAAAAAGCGTCACCTCAGTTCAGTAAGGATGGTCCGAATTGACAATGTACAGAAGAACAACGACCAAATTCAGTATTTGGCTTATCAACTAGAGTATTCAAACCTAAGTTATAAAGTGCCTTATATATGCGATAATTATAATACGGAGTTTATAAAGATATTCGAGGCACCCACCCCATACTTGCTAATATCTATTTATCTATCATTCCTTTTGGTACAGATGGACAAAGATGACTAATGTTTTTGTTCGACAATGGTGGACCTCTCAAAATTGATAACGGTGACTCATGGTCCGACATCTGTTCCACGCCTACAATTGTACCTCCAGTGAACTCCAATCCATACAAACATGATTTTCAATAATAAAGAGTTTGTATGGGAGTCTAATATAACGGAGTTTTGACTAGGTGGGTTAGTACAGCTGTTCACTTACGAGTGTCCGTTGAGGGAGCTTCGGCACCGATTAGCATATAAAATACACCGTCTACACATGCTACGTATAATCCTAATAACGTAAAAACTGCTACAAATCACCACCGAGATGAAATTTGCCATCGGTGAGAATTTATTAAAACATATTGTGATGATTGGCCAGTCAGTATAATCCTACACAATGTATTGATATTTGTTGGGTTTTCCGAGAAGTTTACCCGCTATTGGCGCGCGCACATAAACAAAACAGAGGCTGTTTCTGTATGGTTTTGGCAAGCGCCAGAGACAAAATGAGTTTTATTCATTATCAGATAATTCGCTGTCTGATGTCAGTTCCAACACAAAGGCCTCATCGTCCACAACTTCCTCCATCATCGATTCGTCTGATTTCTCGTCATCTAGAGGATAGTCGATGCCACTCAAATTAGCATAGGTTTTTGCTACCTCAGCATGACCAATAGGTTTAGGGGAATCCAAGATACCACCCCATAAAAGCAGCAGCGAGGAAATGTGATTACAATGAATCATCCGTTTCTTTTTAAGACAAGCTATCACTCCTGCATTAAGAGGGTTATCAGTGTAAGGCAGATACGCATCCACTGATTCATCTATAAGCCTGATTTCGTTTTGGAGAAAAGAGACAAGGCGATTCATTTCCTCCTTCAACAGTTCAAGCTCTTCCTGACACCTGTTGTGTAAGCAGAAAAGGTCAATTATCTGCCTCCTAACAAGAGCAGGAACGGTGTCCCCTTCCTCTTGGACTTCAGAGTAAATGCTGCTCTTAGGATCCTTAGCATCGTCATAAAGAATTTGGGGTACATCATTGGGAAGATACCCATTTATTTCGGACAAAGTTTTGTGAATGGACTTGACGACTTTGTCGATCTGCTTTGAGAGCTTTATGGCAATTGCTTGGCCATCTGAAAATTAAAAAGTTCATAATAACTAAAAACGCAATTCAGTGACAGTTTTACGGATTAGACGGAAAAATGTAAATGTGTAAGACTTGAGAACTGGGAAAATTTAGCCCTCATACCCCAACTCAAATAATCCCAGTACAATGCCTAGAGTCGCAGTCAAAAACAACGGGCATACGCAGCAACATAACGACGGAATTACTGCAGACCATGATCACCAAAATACACATGCTACTAAATATTTTACATAGCAGTTTCTTCAGTTTATTACCAGCATATTTTCGCTTCAATTCCACCAAGAAACTTCTTTCGGATGCCATGCAATGTAAACTCAACAAGAGTTCGCTCTTTCTCTTCTCGTAGAGACGTGACTTAACGGTTACAAACACACGAGACAGATCGGACCATCTTTCTCTGATGTGATGCTTCTTTTCCATGGCTACTATGGCCTTCTCGTTCCTATGTACAATAAATGTAAGTAAGTTATTAAGTAAGTTTATTATTTGTTTTTAATTTCGGCACCCTTAATTCCCTGTCTGCAGAACCTGATTATTCCAGTCGTTGCTGCAAGGAAGGAATTTGCATATTTATGACTTACCGTTTGATTTTCTTTTCAACATCTTTTACTTTCCCTTGATCTTCATCTTGTACACAGCTCAATTCATTTCTGAAAAAAAAATTTAAATGGGTGGAGATACGTACACAATATGTTCAGTTTAATACTTAGTAATTATATTTGCTAGGGTGGAAAGAAAGGGGAGTACGAATACTATATTTATATTATTGTGAAAACAGGTTTTTGCCTTCACAAATAAACGGACGGACGGGGAACAACCCGATAAACTTCTTCTGGGAAAAAGGCTTTCCTGGGGGCACTCGCTGGCTGCGGGAAGGCCGGAATCTATTACGGTTGTTGACTATCCTCGAGACAATGACTAACAACGACAAAGTTGGCTCCAAAGTGGATTTATTAAATACCGCTGAGCTGACTGGTTTTTTACCTGACTTGACCAGACTGGGTTTGACCGAAGAAAGCTCTACAAAACAGCTCTATTTAAGCCGAGGTCACAAAGGATCAGGTAATGCCATGAATCAACTAAAGGATCAGTTTCACGTAGTCCACTACAACGATTGGTTAGGTAGGAATTTCGCCTTTTACAAGTTTAATCGCTTTCGAAAAGCTCAGGTACTCGCTAATGTAAGTCATGAATAATTTGGTAGGTGGTACTTCCACACACTATATACCTGAGTTTTTTAGACATGAGGAGCAAGCTGACATATGATTCGTCCCACTGCAGTATTAATCCTGTGACAGATTAATAATATATTAGTGAATACAAAAAAAACTGTTCTCCCTAATGATTGTTAACAAATGCTGAGGAATAAAATTACCGTGTTCTTTTGGTTTCAGTGCTTCAACTTCTTCCTTTTGCCACTCTTGTATCATATCATCATCACAATCTAGTACAGGTAAATACAAGTATAATTTGCAATAATCATATAGCATGCATGTAAGTCATTGTGCTGTTTTTCATTGCAATGAGTAAAAAAAAAAAAGGTTTAAAATGTGTACCTGGAAGTTTTTCAGTGAGTTCCTTAAGCTTTGCACTGACATCCTGTAGAAGAATTTCTGCCCTTGCAAACTTTGCTTTTAGACTAAAACCTGTGAACATTAAAAGGAATCAGTTTGATGTGTACTAATAAGACTAGTCAACCTCGAGTTACATCTGTACATACATTGCACATGTCCATATTGAAAAAATGAAGAATTGCAACTACGACAGAAAACACAGGGTAGATAAAGCTGTCCAGCTAAAGTAGTGGTCAATAGTTGATATCCCTTTTACTTTTCAGCAAAACCCACAGAAATGTGAAAGTTATGTGTTCAATAAAATTAACCATACCAAATTTGTGATACAAATGTTGGGCATAGTGAAGAAGCCCATCAGTCAAAACATCTGTCCTTTTGTGAGCACTCATTTCTTTAGTGACAGAGGAAAACCTTCTCAGAAAGGACCATAACCTTTCCACCCCTTCACCATCTGTCAATCCAGTTCCCTTGATCCTTCTTGGACTGTACTGGATCTACAGACAATCATATTGAAGATAAAACCATTATTGAAGATAAAAGCATTAATATGGCATGGACCTTGCATCAGATATTTAGCAAATACATGTACTAGCCTGCAGTGCAGGCAGATTTTAGCAGTGTGAATGAATATTTCCAACTTGAGTGTTCAAAGCACCATCTTGAATTAGGAAAACAGTGGAGAGTTGGAGCATGAGACCTCCTCACGCATTGTATTTTTGCCCCAACTTTCCAGTAAAACAAACACTCAAAAGATGACAACCACCAAAACCACCTGCGCTGCAGGCTATATACTTAAAATTTTAATTTTCATTCTAGGTAAAATTAACCTTGAGTAAAGGCTCACTGGTTAGTGGTCATTTCCAAAGCTGATAGGCTTATGTAGGGTGGCCACTCTTTTATAAGGATCATGTACATGTGCTTAAATATTTCACCTTGCTTGCTTAGCTGACCCTTGCAGATCATTTGCTTTCAATTTTAGAAACTGCTGTCAGATTTCAGATCCCACACTGCTCACCGGGCATTGGTAGGTAAGTATGGGATGTGTATGATTACAACTGTATTTAACCAATGTTGAGGTATTGCCACACATTTTTTCACATTGCCACAAGGCCATTTACTGTTAAACTGATATATACTAACCTGGCATGATGCCTTGTGCCCATAGTAATGGAATATGGGTATGGCAACATCAACACCTTCCAAGAGGCTTACCTGAGATAAACACTAATACATATAATCATGTACATGTAAATGAAAATTGTGTCAGTAGTAATAAACTATTCTGAAGTTAAGATGTGATCCTCACAGATATTCATGCAATTTAAATGTAAGCAATAATGGGAATTAAACCAAACACAAAGAAGAAAAGAATCTGGCCCCACTGGGATTTGAGCCCATGACATTGTCATTGCAATGCTCTACCCACTGAACTATGAACCCCCATATGTTGGGAGCAAGCCAGTACCCATGAAAGGAAGTGATGAAACAGACAATGGAATTACGTCAGTTGCAAAAATGACATTTTATTTGATTAAGCCAATTGCTCAAAATTCAGTAAATAACTCTGATGATTACATCTTCATTTCCTTTCCACAATTCACATAATTCCAGTCTGTTCCAATAAATTATTTTATTTCATCCCAAATTTAATAGAAAATACTTTGGACAATTCCACATAATTAAATGCCACTTTAGATTACAATTTAGCCTCCTGCACATCCATGTTCAAAAAATTTAGTTACCTTCAAATGGTGTGCTAATAGACAAGCAATGTCATACATGATGATTACTCTGTTTCTGGTGCTCTCATTAAGACTTCTAAGCCTCTTAAGCTCATAAACAGAGTATGATATTCTGTAGAGAGAAAAGATTGTTGAAAAGGTGAATCAATAACCAATTTTTTCTTTTATATCTTTTTACACAAAACTAAGACAAATTGAACATATTTCCTATAATATGACATTCAAATTAATAACAAAGTTATACAATGGTGATGCTAATAGTGTAAAGAATCATAGGATGCACCTGTATTGTATATACAAGTGTGCCAATTGTCAGCTTGACAAATTCATAATAATGGCTCTATCATATAACTCTCTAACAGACAATACATATAGGATTGGGCACAACATTAGGTAAAATGTATTTACATACTCCATACCTTTCACCATGCTTTATGTTATGGAATCCTTTGGGAAAGTCATGTCTGCATACTCGCCCAAAGACACCTTTCTCGTCAAAGAGTTTGTTTTTGCCTTTTGATCTTAAAGCTGAAAGAACCTCTCCAGCATGGAACTTACTGCAGTTCTGTGAAAAAAAAAAGGGACAAAAACAGAAAATCTTGAATTTAAAGGGCCAAAAGGAAAATCATACAGTTATTAAATTAACATTTATGCCATAATGTATGAGCATTGCATTATCTTAAGTACAGACCTGTTCCATGTCTGCTCCAGCTTTGCCATAACTGTTGACAAAATTGTCAACATCATCCTGGTCTGCAAATAGGAGTGTTCCATGTTTGGGTGTTCCTAAATTATGCCCTTTGTCCTTCTTTCTGCACAGTCCAAAGCACCCATCCATGCTTTCAATGAGAACACCATCATCCTGTTCAAAAGAGAGGGGAAAAGAGAAAAATAGATATAAAAAAGAACAGCAACAACAACATAAAATTAATACTGCAGAACTACAGTGCAAGCTACTATTCAGAACAAATTACAATGTATAGTTACCCTTGGACATATAGGACACCAAGCTCCATTGTACAAACTTCCATTGTACTTTGTACAATGCCTGTACTGATACATGAAATACCTTCATGTGAAAACAACAAAATGTCAATCAGGACTTTCTTAAAGAAAGTCAGTAAATGTACATGTACAACAAGAAAGATGTTTTGTAAATTAATGTAAATGGAATCTTGACCTTAAAGCAAACAGTCAATGTATCTTTGAATCATATGAACACAAAAGCGACAAAAGCAAAGCATGAGTTTGAGATCTATATTAGCTGGGGGACTAGATAATAAATAAATGAATAAAATAATAATATAAATAAGCACTTGTAAATCATGTGACTACCTCTACTACTACTAATAATAATAATATTAATAATACTAATATAACAAGAACAACAACAATAATAATAGTAAAAATAATATTAATTCTAATATCAATAATACCTTAGAAGACATTGTACATCCACAAATTAGCAGCTCTGATATTCTCAACCTATATGCAAACATACCTGAATTCTTCAAAGCATTCTGAATTAAGGATACTGTAAATTGAGCTCACCTAAAAAAAAACATACCATTCAACCAGAATCAATCAATTAAAAAAATTCATGTCATGTCTCAAAAAGACTGTTTGTGAGCAAACCTACATGTGTTGGCTGTTGCTGAGGATTGAGTTCTGTGATCACTTCAGTGATGTTTAGCAGGGACACTTGACAATGAAGAAAGACCTTCTCCACAAACTCCATCAGTTTGAAGCTGAATCCTGTGGTGGGATTTGCTGGTGACCCTGGCCAGAACTGGCATTTCAAGAGTGTGATAGCATGCGGCTCACAATCACACACTTGTACATATTTGAGGTGATGATTTCCTGACATTCATAGAAAAGTAAATGAACAACTTAAGAAGTTAAGTAAACAAAATGAAAAAAACATTACATACAGCTTTAAATACCTCTTACTTTGTTGAGGGCTGTATAGACACCTTATTAACCAAGTGCAAGGGCCATACTAAGAGAATATTGGCCCAAGGTCTTGACAGTACAAACCAAGTGCAGCGAGGTCTGTACAGAAAAGTCCAAGGACCAATATTCTCCCAGCATGACAGAAAAGATTCTTACAGATAGATGCAAGCCAAGTTTATTGTTTCTCTTTGGCAAGCCATTAAAAAACTTAATTGCATGTGGGATCATTCAGTACATTACCCGGTCCAATACTTAGAAAATATTGGACAGGCAATGGAGCAATCTGATTGTTTGATTTTAGTTACTGGCCCTGACATGTTGAGAGAATTTAAATCGTATCATTATCATTAAGATCATTAGCGTTCTTGATTTTAGGCAAGCGGCAGGAAAATGTGAAAAAGGAACAGATAAAATTGAAAAAGAACGCTTCGTTTTTAAACCATTCTAGTATTCTCCAACCACTATAAATGAAATGAACTGACCTGAGGCATCCAGAAGTCTGAACAGCTTTACTGCTGCGGTTCTGCACGTATGGCCATAGCTAACAGTTGCCTCGTCTGCATACAAAGGAGAAAATACCCCATCCTATTAAAATAAAGAAAGCAAGATATGTTACACTAAAAGTAGCTAGAATACAACTGGCCCCAAAATATTCATACACACCTTCCATTGCTCAAGTACATGAAACTTGTTTCGATTGACATGTAGAGCTCGAGCACATCCAACACAAAAGTACTGGCGAGGGCCACAGTACTCACATCTTGTTGTAGCGATACTCTTTTGACAGTTCACACAGTTCACATTGTCTGGGAGATGCTGTTCTTCAATGTACGAATTCAGCAACTTTTCCCGTACCTTTTCCCAGTTAGCAGAGATACTCAAAACGCGATTTTGCTGTTGAGTTGAGAGGTCCTGCTTATCGAGATCGCCAAGAGGGACATCTTGTTCCACTGGACTGTTGGTGTCCTGACTATTTTCCTCCGTACTCTTATGAGGCTGCTTCCCAAGATCCACTCTCAGCGGAATCGATACGGTGGTTTTCTTTCCATCGCGCCCAATATTCTTCACATCTAAGAAAACGGGCTTTAACCGACGCATTTCGTGGCGATCACCTTGGCTCGTCCACCGAAGAGTGAAGGATCAGATTGGTCGAAATGTTTATGCATATCTAATGAGCTACTGGGAAGACTTAGATGATCATTTAGGACGGCTTGAACCCAATGATCTAGATTTAGATTACATGGGTGTTAGCCATTTAGATTGTGTAAGTAGGGTGTCTTGAGTGCTCTAGCCGTTTCCTAAGTGCTCTATAACAGAACAGAGCACAGTCAAGGCTTCTCTATTTGTTTTATAATAAAGAAACCATTGAATTCCCCAAGCATTACTTTCAATTTTCAAAACAAATTATTATTATTAAAGCGAACAACAGTGTCGTCAGCATGCTCTATACTCTCATAAGGCACGCTTCAATAAGCCAATCAGAATCTCTGTTAGAATGGTTCAAATAATCTGATTGGCTGTACAAGACTAAAGCTGTCAAAAGTGTCAAACCATCAAAGTTCACATTCTGCGATAGTTTTCAAACTAAAATAGTTCGGCAGGTCGAGTTTAACACTGTTACCTGAAGTTTTAAATACTAATACAGAATCTTGAAGTGAAATGTTCAGTGAACTTCAGCCGAATTATGGCTCATAAAAACACGTGAGTTTTTTCACATGACAAGGTAGAAAACAAACTGTTCAAGGCGAGTGTATTTTGAATGAACAACAGCCGAATTCACCGGAACATGAAGATCGCTCGGAATGACAATACGGCAAAACTCGGCTGCAGTGACTGATGTGACTTTCCATTCAACGCATCGGAAAGGATATCAGAGCAAGCTCTTATTTTTTACTCGAAGGGCGGCCGATGTAGTTTCTGAGGCTTGCTTTACTGTGATGACCGGAGATCGCCATGATAAGCGAGCCGCGATGGACTTCAGCATGATTATATTCGCGCAGACACCGTCATGATTAGAATGAATTTTAGCAGTTATGCCAGTTTGGTTATATTTTTCATCATTTCTGTTTTGTTCAGTTTTGTATTTGAACACTGAACTTTATATACTGTACGAGTGTTAGTTGTGTTTGATTTTTATTTCCGTACGTAAGCTTGCAATCTAACTGAGCATGAAAATCTTTAATACTCGGAATGTCTATTTTGTTTTTCCTTTGAGGATTTTTGTATCTGCTCACGTTTCAATAACGTAAATTACGGCGCCTGGTAAGTTGACAAACCTTTGTTTGGTTCTTCTGTTGCTACTTGCCGGCTCGCTTGTTTCGAAATTTCACTTTCAATTATCGGAAAAAAACTAAAAAGAAGTCCCGGAAAAGGTCGAACATAGTACAATTTGGCAGATGGCGTGACAGCTTTAGCTCAGCTCTATGCTCTATACTCTCATAGAGCACGCTCTTTCAACCAATGACAGCATGCGTTATATCCGAACTTTATTATAAAAGTTTATAGACAATAAAAATGACGTTCCATGTAATACAACCGTCGCCATGTCAGAGAAAAAATTTATCTCGTACAAACAATTGCAAAATTAGAACTTTGAAAGGAAACCACTCGACTGCACCGCGTGGTTACGTTCATCGTGGACGTCATTTCTACGATCAATAAGGTTACAGACAAACACATTTAAACATATTTGGATAAGGTTACTGTTATTTGACCAACCACGCAGGCATTTATCGTACTCTGCTCAGTGAATCCTGACATTTTACTGTTACAGACTGAAAGAAATTTACGGAGTGGAAGAATGGGAGTATTCAAATCCAACCAACTCATTACAGCTACCTCTGTCATTGGTAAGTTGTTCATCCTTCATGTATCTAACCATCCTAATTTCTCAGAGAGCGACACGCCTGAATCATTTTTCTGGCTTTCAAGTTAAGTTCTTTTGATTTTGATTTTCCTCTATGTCTTTTAGCCTGTTTATCTTATTGACAATGTGTTAAGGATCTGGCAGCTCGCTTATAGATTTCTGGGCAATGCGCAAACCCCGTTCAAAACCGCATACATCCTGCTCAACTTTAGCAAGGATTCAAGAGTACTTTCGTTAACCTGGTAATTATTGAAGTGAATTACATCTTTTTGGCTTATTTAATTTTGAATTGCTGGGTCGGATAAGTATACAAAATACACGAAGGTCCACTCATGAATGAAATCAATAAGAGAAAGAAATGCTTGTTTTAACAAAAATCCAGAAACAGTGCAGCCGAAACGTAAGTGAGTTTAGGAAAACCACGACGGCAACGGCAACTGGAACCTCAATAAGAAACGAGTTTGTGAAGTTTTTATATGAAATAATTCATATTTGTACTGCGGTTGTAGATGAAAGTGAAATGTGATCATCGCAGTAAATTTTCCAATTTAAGCAATTGGAGAGAAGAAGCCTGAAAAAAATCAGGGCTTCAACGGGATTCGAACCCGTGACCTCCGCGATACCGGTGCGATGCTCTACCAACTGAGCTATGAAGCCACACATTGGGAGCGAGGTCAATTTATTGAGTTCATATCTTCCCGTGCAGTGAAATGATGTGAAGTTTTTATATGAAATAATTCATATTTGTACTGCGGTTGTAGATGAAAGTGAAATGTGATCATCGCAGTAAATTTTCCAATTTAAGCAATTGGAGAGAAGAAGCCTGAAAAAAAAAAAAAAAAAAAAAAAAAAATCAAAAAAAAAAATCAAAAAATCGTTGAAGCCCTGATTTTTTTTTTCAGGCTTCTTCTCTCCAATTGCTTAAATTGGAAAATTTACTGCGATGATCACATTTCACTTTCATCTACAACCGCAGTACAAATATGAATTATTTCATATAAAAACTTCACATCATTTCACTGCACGGGAAGATATGAACTCAATAAATTGACCTCGCTCCCAATGTGTGGCTTCATAGCTCAGTTGGTAGAGCATCGCACCGGTATCGCGGAGGTCACGGGTTCGAATCCCGTTGAAGCCCTGATTTTTTTCAGGCTTCTTCTCTCCAATTGCTTAAATTGGAAAATTTACTGCGATGATCACATTTCACTTTCATCTACAACCGCAGTACAAATATGAATTATTTCATATAAAAACTTCACATCATTTCACTGCACGGGAAGATATGAACTCAATAAATTGACCTCGCTCCCAATGTGTGGCTTCATAGCTCAGTTGGTAGAGCATCGCACCGGTATCGCGGAGGTCACGGGTTCGAATCCCGTTGAAGCCCTGATTTTTTTTCAGGCTTCTTCTCTCCAATTGCTTAAATTGGAAAATTTACTGCGATGATCACATTTCACTTTCAAGAAACGAGTTTCATGGACACAACAATGGCTGTGCACGTGTGTTATAAACCTTCGTAAATTTCTGTGCGTCCTCTGCAAAACAACAACGTGAAATGATCAAACTTCGTGTTGTCTGGAGAACGTGAACGGCGATGGCATTTGGGGAAGGAAATTTTCGTTTCGAATTCATTTGTATTTCATTTTGTGTTTTATTTAGTCTCCGGTTATTTTTCCTCTTAGTTTATTTTTTCTCTTTGGCGACTAAAACCCTGTCTCGTCCTAACCTCTTCCGGACAAGCGAAAATAATGTCCCATTGTTCTCTGTTGCTTCTCGCCTGGGTTCTTGCTGCATTATATTAAAAAAAAGTACAAGTAGAAACCAGTCTATATGGCCCCCTCCTGCATATTTTTTCAGTCTAATGTCTTATGAATGTTTTCTTGTTGCAGTTTTATTACTATTCCTTGAAAGAGGACAATGCGATTCAAGTAAGTTTGAAACCCTTACTGTTTCGGTATAAAATGCAAATTCATTGTAAATGTATTCAGTTTATATATACTTGTTATTGAGTCCAATATCAGCAGTTCTTCAACCCAACGAACGTTTTTAGCGATTGTAATTAATAGCAGAAAGACATCGACTACAACCTTAATACCTTCTCTCAGTTCGACGATCTTCAAAAGTTTTTCGCGCTTATCGCGAGTCCAAAGGTAAAGCAAACATGACACTCGAGTCTAAAGTTCAAGCATGTACAACGCGACGTCAACTATACTAAATAAGGCCTTTAGGAAGTGATAAAGTTCAAGGCTTAAGCTATTTCATATAAAAAGGGGAATCCCCTGCAGACGTACTTTCACATTTAGATTTGAAAAATCATGTCTAGAATTCTATGCATGCTGGGCATACAATGCACACATTCACGTGCACCTACACCTTCAAAAAGCAATTGAGGCTGCATTTACTTTGCTTGACAGACTTAAGAAAATTTAGCACTGGAAATCCCACTCAACCAGAGTCGTTTAGACTGATGGAAATATGTCAAAATTTGGATGTCTATAAAGCACAGTGAAGTATTTTTAAGAAAATAGAGAACATCCTTGTTCAGAAAATGGGCGACACTGGGTAATTACCCTGATTTCATCGAGCAGTTAGTTAAAAATCTGCCATCCAAAGTTTTCAAAACAATAAATCAAACAATCAATAATTGTGTAATTTAGTATTATCAACTGACTTAATAACGTAAATTGGCCGCCGTAAAGAGTTTATAAGCTACAGTTTGGAGCTTCAGCCCTTCGTCAGAGCGATTAAATTACCCTATTATACTCTCCCTCCGAAGCAGCACCACAGTTTCTTTAGAAACTTACCCCCTTTATTCATAAATCAATAATTTTATTCGGGATAGGCAGTGAATCACGAAATGAACAATACGAGACAAGTACTTTCCTACTTTTCTCTTTACTAGATTGCATATCATCTGATACACAAGTTTGTTTTCGTTCTTCTACATTTCCTTTTTCGGTTTCCTATTCCCTACCCTATATACAATGCCCTGACTTGTGCTAGAAATGCGACTTACTGTGAAGTCTGAATGTAATTTCTCGTATGGAGGTATGGACAGACGGAACGGACTATTTGGTCATGACTTCAAAACTCAAATTTTATTCGCTTGATAAGCAATCAGATTTGACTTCGATATAAGGCTCTGCTGAAGGAATTCAGTGCGCTCCAGCTCTATTTCGCATCAGCTGCGAGTCAGTAAGGGCTCGAGGTATTCAGATTTAAATGAATCAGTGATAAAAACAATCTACTTCTCGGGGAAGTTAGCAACTTGCCACTCCACTAAAGAGTTCGAGTGACTTCGTCGTATCACGATAATCTCTCATGGATTCTCTCAATTTTGGGTGAGATATGAAGTCAACATTTAAACTTACTTTTTGTCTTCATAATAGTTTGTCCCAATGGCATAACGAACATCACAGCTTCCAGTGGTGAGATTGAATATCCTGAGTCAGGTACTTATGGTAAGAATGAGACCAAATGTTGGAGCATTACGGTCCCCGACACTTATTATCTCATTCTATTTTATTTTTCCAGGTAGGTTTTCCATGTATAGCACTCGTCAGTAACATGCAAACTTCTGAGGTTCACACTTCATTTCAATTTCATTTGATGTTGCTGTCAAGCTTCATGTTAATGTACATCTAAAAGCAGAGACAAAAAAAATCCCAAAGTAATTTCATAACAACTCAGAAAATTACCTTTAAACCCTCTGAAATATGGTGCTAGTTCCCGAAAGGATATAAATATGCATGATCGCCGGCGAGATTAAGCGAATTTTTCAGATGGTGCATCTCCAACCTCATAGCTTGCATCCTCTTAAAAAGAGCGAGAGAAGTGTCAACCATCTTGACGAAAGAATATTTGAACAATGCTCGAGCCTCGTCATTTTTTTTGAAGGCTGCATGGCCAGCGTGGGTTTCTTTCCTTTTGATTACGATACCAAATCAGAAAAAGAGGACGAGAATAAAAAAAAAATATTTCATGGGTAAAACTGCAAATGATTGAATTGTAACTCTTCAAGTAACCGGCGCAATTATCAGATTGCCTCTCGTATTTTTTTTGATGTTATGATAATGACTGATAATTATGTTGATAATCATCATCAAAATAGATATAACTATTTTTATCACGCTCATTTGGAAATCATTGGAGATCCATGCAAACTGCTTGGCTCTCATTGATGCGATGAAATCACAAATTGCACCCTTTTTTGCTCTTAATTGCATCTTTTTCCCAGCCAATGAGAAGGCTTTACTGAAACACAACAACCAATCAGATTTCAAGGCTTCTTTATAAAGTTACCAATCAAATTTCTGGAAAATGAAAGACAACTTTTGCAACTTTTTACGAGTTAGCTAAGAACTGTATCAATAAAATATTTGTGCAGACTATCTAAAAAAATCCTGTATTTGAGCGACTGAATTTTGCGTTTTGAAAATGGGTGTAATAGAGTGGTAACTGGACTCTGTGTGGTGAAATTTTTGTCTGAAATCATAGTTGTGACTTCAAATGAAACTCGCGCTGAGCGCCCGTGCGATTTTGGAATCACGCGTATGATTTCAGACCAAATTGCTCTTTATTTATCTTAATTACATCAGTAATCAATCGATCCTGTATCGGGACTTTTAAGGTCCAACACGGTCAGACTAGGAATAAAAACACTGTTAATATATTTAAAGTTATTTATCTTCTCCAGTAGATAATCTTCACTTTGTCCTTTAGGTTGGTAAGAACTGAAAACCAGTTATATCGCCTTGTGATATTTTCCCCAGGATTGATATAGAAAGGTGCTCTGATTGTAAGTGCGACTATCTTCAAAAAGAAACTTCCTACAGCTATTTGAGCCAGCGGTTTAAAGAATGTGGACGATATAGTTACAACTATTTACAGGGATATATCGTCAACGTCGACTGGACAACTGGCGAGAGTTTGGCTGGACCGACGGTCTATCTTCGCTTCGTGTCGGATGATACTGTACACTACACAGGATTTAAGTTGAACTTCATAGCCATGTCTAGGACAGGTGGGTAATAACCATACAAAGAGGGTCTTAATGAGGTGATGGCTTTTACAGCCAACAGTTAAAACTTTATCAGCCATGGAGTCTTAGTCCAGTGGCTGAGGTGTAACAGGTCACAAGCCTGACTACCAATCCTGCAAACTAACCACAGGGTGTTCACCCACAAGCTTAGGGTATAAGTCTGTCAATCAGTGTTGCTAGACACGAGCTTATTTTTTCAAATCAAAGCAGACGTATTCACTTGATAACTTTTAATTTTTCATGTGGTAACAGACAACTTTCATTTTGCAGAGGGTGACATAAACTATCTGAATGCAGGCGAAGATGAAACTATTGAGTTTGGCACACCAAAAGTCGACATTGAGAACTACCCCTCAAATTACGCAGAACAGTGGATTTTAATCGTCCCTGAGGGACGGAAAGTCCAGATAAACTTCGACACATTTGAACTGGAAGACAGCGAGGATTGCAAAAACGACTACGTTGAGTTCCGTGAAGCATCCATCACAGTTGGTGATCGTAAAAGAATATATGGCCATTTTGGTCCAATCCTGACAGGACGCCTGTGTGGAAATGCAAAGCCAAACTCGATACTGAGTCAAGGGAATATGGTTTGGGTTCAGTTCGTGAGTGATAGAAACTCTACCACAGTGCACAAGGGATTCAAAGCTTCTTTTAAAGCAGGTGTGTTACAACAATCAGGGGTGTTAGGTTTGTCTTTCGTAACGCAGCACGTAAGTTCTTTTATATCTTTCTCCTTTGGAAAGTAGAGCTCATTCAATTCTTAGTACATAATCTCAGTGTTTTATGACTTGACATGATCGCCGCAGGACAATGTTTGAGTTTTTCTGTTTGTTTGTTTTTTAATTTTGTCTTTGTTTTTTTTTTAAGAGACAGCAAACTTTTTTCCTCTCTTGTCAACTAACCATAAGAAGGAATGATTTGTATGTAGTCTTAAAATCAATCTTTCAATCTTTCTCATTTTTTCAGTACAGGGAAGCGGATTGCCCGTGAGCCGTCGAATGGTGCTTCTTTTTCTCTCAGCTTTGATCGTGCATGTGTCAAAGAACAACTTGTTGTAGTCCTGTCAAGTGTATCCAGGAGATGTCTTTTGTTCGCTAAAGTTTTGAATTATATGCATTTTGATAAACTCTGGTTGTCGACTTAAAATTTTCAATATCAAGGATTTTGAGTATGTAGTTTTGTCCCAATCTTTCTTTTAGATCGTTTTTATCTCTCATCGGATCGAATTTATCTGTGCGTTGTGTTTTTTTTTCATCTGCATAAATTTAGTACAATAAAAACAAAATTTAAACGGTTTGAAAGCCCTTAGACTTAAGAAAGCTTGAACAACATTATGTGCATCTTTGAAATAACTTAGTAGATAAGCGTTATTGGCCAAGCGTGAGGAGAAGATGGCAGTATATTGTCACAGTTTTTTTTCTCTCTTTTTTGCATGTACTTTCCAAAAATAAAGGGCTCAAACGTGAATGTAAACAAAGTTGAGTTGAAATAGGACCTCCCGGTGAAGCTGTTTGTTGCGCAAAGGCCGCTAGAGAGTTCACGTCTATTCGCGTGCGTTTTAAAATTTCGACTTAAAAAAAAAAAATTCGGCCAACCCGCAAGGGTTTAGAGTCAATTTAACATCGCAGTAATTTTCAGAGTTTGAACGAAGCCCAGTCGTAAATACCATTTGTCAAGCCACCAGTATCAGAAGTATTGGGAATGTGTTTAATCCCGGTTTTTTTTTTTTAGCTCAGCCATTCATTTTGTCACGAAGAATCTCCTCAATCAAAACATAATGGATTAAATGTGGAAATGATTCGTTAAAAATAATTAATGAATGATTTGATTATAACAGAAGAATTACATAAACTCAAAGCCATACAATGTCAAAGTCTGACAATTTTCATTGTGGCCTTTAATCTTAGAAACAAACATAGGAGGTTTCCTATTGAATAGAAATCACCGGCACTAAAAGATTATCTTATCGTCGCTAGAAGACGAGTTATGCTCAGCTGAAAGCTCATTCATTGCAGCCGTTGTGATAGTGGGGTTGGGGAGCGATCCTCTCTCTTAGGATCTCCTTCTACGTTGCACGCTACTGAGCAGGTGAAATATTTACTTAGATTAGTGATACCCTCGTTAATTTAAGGGACCTTTAGCAAACTACGAAGGCGGCGGCAATGAAGACGTGGCAAAACAACAGATCTAATGGTCAGAAAAATAGCGCAGGATGAGCGTTCTAAACCTTTGTACATTTTTTAGTCGTCCTCTTGGAAAACAACGACGTGAAAACTAAAAAAAAAAAATTATCGTCTGAGAACGGAATTTGCGATTGCATATTAATAAAATCAATATCTTCCTCGGCGTTGTCGTCCTGAAAGCTGAAGATCTTTGATATAATTATTTCCCTGCTGATCTTTTGCACTTTGGTTGACACTGGCGCTACTAGTGCTGGCTTCAATACTTGCAACGGAAGGAGAATTTTTGGTTGAATTCATGTATTGTCCACATCACTGCTTCCAGTGTAACCAGACCCAGGTAAGAATTACAGTTATTATATAAAAGCGGCGCTGTCACGACGGTGCTGTCACAGTATCCCAGCACCCTAAACACGAGTGCATTCAATTGTTGTGAAGCATCTTCGAAAAAGCGATCAGTCAGCAGTTTCAAGTAAATTTCTTCGCATGTAAACAGTTCAGCCGATCGATTTGAGACATGTGCGGAATGAGGATTTTTGCAATTGTTGGAATTTCGCGTTTAAGAAAATGACCGAAACCTTGTACTTTTTCGATTAGCTCTGAGTCTGTGAGTAGTCATAACTGTCGAACTTGTTTACTATCTGTGCGTGTGTGTGGGAAGTTTTCCTGCCGCTACAGTGACCTTTGCAATGTCCTATAGAAATTTGCGAGTTAGGACGAGTATCTTGGCAGCAGTGAATCTCTGGAATATGAAAAACTCTTTGAGTAATAAAGCGACTTAATTTTGTAACTTTTTTAATCAAAAATATCCTCTTCATTTTCAGTTGGAAAATTTCTCGTTATGCCGTGCAACACCAAGGGTTAAATGGGTAAAACATGAATGTTTGTTTTGCCAAAATTTGGAAGCTTCCGAGGTAGAACATCGGTTCCTTTGAAGATTAGCAAAAATTTGGCGATTTGCAAAACTTTGGCAGGTTTTTCAAATACGGGGTCGCACTCATTTTTCGCAACTTTTTAACAATTTTTTCCTTGAACAAAAAATGAAGCTCTGGTGCGACTCGGGCCTAACTGTATTCCTCTCTCCCATTGGTCGAGAGCTATTGTCAATAAGTTTATAGACAATAAAAATAACGTTCCATGTAACACAACCCTCGCCATGTCGGAGAAAAAAATTATCTCGTACAAACAATTGCAAAATTAGAAATATGCAAATATTCTAAACTTTGAAAGCAAACAGTCGACTACACCGCGTGGTTACGTTCATCGTGGACGTCATTTATACGATCAACAAGGTTATAGACAATGGAAAGTTGTGTTCAATATGTTAAACATATTTGGATAAGGTTACTGTTATTTTACCAACCACGCTGGCCTTTGTCGTACTCTGCTCAGTGAATCCTGATATTTTACTGCTATACACTAAGGAAATTTACGGAGCGGAAGAATGAGAGTATTCAATTCCAACCAACTCATTACAGCTGCTTCTGTCATTGGTAAGTTGTTCATCCCTCGTGTATCAAACCATGCTAATTTCCCAAAGAGCGACACGCCTGAATCATTTTTCTCGCTTTCAAGTTAAGTTCTTTTGATTTTACTTTCACCTGTTAATCTTTGTGACAATGTGTTAAGGATCTGGCAGCTCGCTTAGAAATTTCTGGGCGATGCGCAAACCCCGTTCAAAACCGCATACATCCTGCTCGTTAACCTGGCAATATTTGAAGTGAATAACATCTTTTTGGCTTATTTAATTTTGAACTGCTGGGTCTGATAAGTGTACAAAATACACTAAGGTCCATTCATGAATGAAATCAATAAGAGAAAGAAATGCTTGTTTTCACAAAAATCCAGAAACAGCGCAGCCGAAACGTAAGTGAGTTTTAGAAAACCACGACGGCAACGGCAACTGGAACCTCAATAAACAACGAGTTTCATGAGCACAACAATGGCTGTGCACGTGTGTTATAAATCTTTGTAAATTTCTGTGCGTCCTCTGCAAAAAAAACAACGTGAAATGATCAAACTTCGTGTTGTCTGGAGAACGTGAACGGCGATGGCTAAATTTTTGAATTTCTATTTCAAATTTAACGCTGTCTTCCATATTCAGTTTCGTGATAGTTTTTACGGCGAGAAACAAACTAAATGACTTTAGAGTATCGCGCGATTCGTAGGTAAAATATAAGTTCATCTTTTAACCGACGTTGTCGACGGCGTCGCTGTCCTCGTTTCTTAAACTCAGGGCGATTGTTTTACAGAGTCGAGCTTCTCATGCGCTGCACCTAATGAAAATGGTTATGTAATAACTTGCCTTCATTTGGGGAAGGATACTTTAGTTTCGAATTCATTTGTATTTCATTTTGTGTTTATTTCATCTCAGGTTTTTTTTCCTCTTAGTTTATTTTTTCTCTTTGGCGACTAAAACCCTGTTTCGTCCCAATCTCTTCTGGACAAGCGAAAATAATGGCCCATTGTTCTCTGTTGCCTCTCGCCTAGGTTTTTGCTGCATTATATAAAAAAAGTACAAGTAAAAACCAGTCTATATGGCCCCCTCCTGAATCTTTTTTCAGTCTAATGTCTAATGAATTTTTTCTTGTTTCAGTTTTATTACTATTCTTTGAAAGAGGACAATGCGATTCAAGTAAATTTGAAACCCGAACTGTTTCGGTATAAAAATGCAAATTATTTGTAAGTGTATTCAGTTTATAATATTCTTGTTGTTGATTGCAATATCAACGTACAGTTCCTCAACCCCACGAAAGTTTTTAATGATTGTTATTAGTAGCAGAAAGATATCGACTACAACCTTAATACCTACTCTCAGATCACAAGTTTTTCACACTAATCGCGAGTCCAAACTGAAAGCAAAATTAGTATTAGTTGTAAATTAGTATTATCTAAGTATGCCAATGTCTTAGTTGAAAAACGTTCACTTTTTGTATAGTATTAGTTGTAAATTAGTATTATCAACTGAGTTGATGGCGTAAATTGGCCATCGTGAAGACTCTATTGCTTTGACGAAGGGCTAACGCTCGAAAAGTCAACTTTTAAACTCTTTACGGTGGCCAATCTGCGTTATCAACTCAGTTGTTAACTCTAAATTACCCAGCTGTACTCTCTCACCAAAGCAGTACCACAGTCTCTTTCGAAACTTAGCCTTATTCGCTTGATAAGCTATCAGGTAATGATTTCCTAAGATATGAGGCTCCGCTGAGGGAATTAAGTGCGCTTTAGCTCTATTTCGCACCAGTTACGAGTCAATAAGGGTTCGAGTTATTCAGATTTAAATGTATTAGTGATAAAAAATAACATACCTCTGCGGGAAGTTAGCAACTTGCCACCCTACTTAAGACTTCGAGTGACTCCCTCGTATCAGGATAATCTCCCATGGGTTCTCTCAATTTGGGTGACAAGTGAAGTCAAAATTTAAACTAACTGTTTGTCTTCACAATAGTTTGTCCTAATGGCATGACGAACATCACAGCTTCCAGTGGTGAGCTTGTATATCCTGAGTCAGGTAGTTATGGTAAGAATGAGACCAAATGTTGGAGCATTACGGTTCCCGACACTTATGCTGGCATTCTTTATCACTTTTCCAGGTCAGTTTTTCATTTATAATACTCGTCAGTAATCTGCAAACTTTGAAGCTGACACCTCATTTCGATTTCATTTCATTATATCCCGAATTGCACCCTTTTTGCTCTTAATCTCATTTTTTCCCCAGCCAATGAGATAGCTTTACTAAAACACAACAACAATCAGATTTCAACGCTTCTTTCAAGTAACCGATCAAATTTCAGGAAAATGAAAGACAACTTTTGCAACTTTTTATGAACCAGCTCAGTAGTGGATCAATGAAGTATTTGCGCCGACCAACTAAAAAAATCATGTGTTTTAGCGACTGAATTTTGCGTTTTTAAATTCTAATAAGGTGATGATTGAACACTGTGTCGACAATTTTGGTCTGAAATCATACTTGTGCTGTGCGCCCGTTCGATTTTGGAATCACTCGTAAGATTTCAGACCAAATTGTTCTTTATTCTTTTCAATTATATTAATAATCAATCAATCCTCTAATGGGACTTTTAAGGCTCAACATATTCAGGCAAGGGATAAAAATGTAAATATCTTCAAAGTAATTTATCTTCTCCAGTAGATTAAACTTCACTTTGTCCTTAGCGTTGGTAAGAACTGAAAACCAGTAGTATCGGTTTGTGATATTTTTTCCAGGGTTGACGTAGAAATGTGCTCTGATTGTAAGTGCGACTATCTTCAAAGAGGAACTACCTACAGCTATTTGCACCGGCAGACTAAATTATGTGGACGATATAGTTACAACTATTTACAAGGATATATCCTCAACGTCGACTGGACAGCTGGATTTTTTTACCGGCTTTTTTTTTTAATCGACGGGCTATCTTCGCTTCGTGTCGGATGATACTGTACATTACACAGGATTTAAGTTGACCTTCATAGCCTTATCCATGACAGGTGGGTAATAATTATTCAAACAGGGTCTCAATAGGGTGATGGCTTTCACTGCCAACGGTTAAAATTCTAACAGCCCTGGAGTGTTAGCCCAATGGCTGAGGTGTGATAGGGCACAAGCCTGAATACCAATCCTGCAAAACAGAGTGCCACCAAGATGAATAAGACAAGTCCTTTCCAGTCTCAGAAAAAAACTCCAGTTGACCGAGAGATCCAAAGACCCTACCCTCCTTACCCCGGCTGACCTTTAGACACAGAGCTATTTGCAACCCACACTTGAATGGGCCTGTAACTGAGCTGCATGGAGGTGCTAACTCTACGTTAATTCCCCTGCATTTTCATGGGCTAGGCTGTCTCGAGGGCGGGCGATGTCTTAGCCCACTGACTGAGCAGTTGCCAGGCATAAGCCTGAAGGCCGTCAGGCAAAGCAGTACATTGTAAAAATAAGCTAAGAAGCCCTTTTCAACCCACAGGAAAACTACAATTTGAGGCTGAGGAGTCCAAAACCTACCCTCCCTACCCCTGGGCTTTGGACAGACAACTGCCGCTGACCCATCTCGCGTCCCGCTGCTTGTCTAGACGTTAAGTCCCCCCTCCATTTTCAAAGGCTGGAGCCGGCAGGTAATTGCGACCCCTCCTGAGCCTGCTGCTTTAGACTCTCCACCACCCTCCAACTACAGGGTGTGTCACCCACAAGCTTAGCTGTGACAGGGTATGAACCTGACAATAAATGTTCTTACACACGGGCATTTTTTTTCAAATCAAAGCAGACGTATTCTCTTGATAACCTTTATTGATTTCGTTAATTTTTCATGTGGTAACAGAATACTTTCATTTTTCAGGGGGTAACATAAACTGTCTGAATGCAACCGAAGGTGAAACTATTGATTTTGGCTCACCAAAAGTCGACGTTGAGAACTACCCCTCAAATTACGCGGAACAGTGGATTTTAATCGTCCCTGAGGGAATGCAGGTGCAGATAGACTTCGACATATTTGAACTGGAAGACAGTGAGGATTGCAAAAACGATTATGTTGAGTTCCGTGAAGCATCCATCATGGTTGGTGATCCTAAAACAATCTCTAGCGCTTACGGTCCAATCCTGACAGGACGCCTGTGTGGAAATGCAAAGCCAAAATCGATACTGAGTCAAGGGAACATGGTTTGGGTTCAGTTCATAAGTGATAGAAACTCTACCACAGTGTACAAGGGACTCAAAGCTTCTTTTAAAGCAGGTGTGTCATAAAAATGAGTTTTGTCGAGCTTGTCCTTCGTAACGCGACACTTAAGTTCTTTTACATCTTTTCCTTCGGAAAGTAGAGCTCATTCAGCTCATAGTGAATAATCTCAGTTTTTTATGACTTGACGTACTAAGTCGCCGCAGGACAATGTTTGAGTTTTTCTGTTTTTAATTTTGTTTTGTTTTGTTTTGTTTTTTTAGAGACAGCAAGCGTTATTCCTTTATCTAGTCAAATAACCATAAAAAGGAATGATTTGTATATTGTCTCTATATCTATCTTTCTCATCTTTTCAGAATAGGGAAGCGGATTGCCTGTAAGCCGTCCAATGATGCTTCTTCATTTCTCAGCTTTGATCATGCATGTGTCAAAGAACAACTTGTTCTAGTCCTGTCAAGTGTATCCGGGAGATGTCTCCAGGTCGCTGAAGTTTTGAATCATATGCATTTAGCTTAACTCTGATTGTGGACTGAAAAGTCTTAATATCAAGGATTAGAGTGTGAAGTTTTGTCCCGGGAATCTTTCTTTTAGGTCATTTTTAGCTCTCAGAGGATCGAGTTTATCTGTGTGTTGTGGTTTTTATTTTCGTGTTAAAAGTTGTTCAGTTTACTTTTAGAGCTAAATCGATTTCATTTGTACGTATAAATTTAGTACAAGAAAAACAAAATTTAACCGGTTTGAAAGCCCTTAGACTTAATAAAGCTTGAACGACATTATGTGCATCTTTGAAATAACTTAGTATCTTCGCGTTATTGGCCAAGCGTGAGGATGAGATAGCAGGACATTATTATTTGTTTCTTTTTTCTCATTGATTGGGACGAAGTCAAGGTGCATAAAAACGCAAAAACAAACGGGGCTAACATCCAGCCATCTTGACCCAACAAGCCTAATAAATCAAGGACTTATCAAATGACAAGCATGTATCGCTTTCGTAAGAATCAAGGGATACATATCACTTTGTGTTCTAATTTTGATATTTTCAGGTTTCTGTAGCACAATAAAAGGTTCATGAAAGTGGCTCATCTTCTCTTTGTTCTGACAGTCATCTGCGGCTTTTTAAGACTCCATTGTTGACATTGTCCTAAAATTCCAAACATTGTAAGTCCTCGAAGCAATTTTTTCTCGCGCGGCAATCCCGATTGGACAAGATGGGTCGATATTGCTCGCCCGGTTTGTCAATTAGAACAAAGGGTTCGCTTATCCACGAGCACTGCGCGTGGACACCCCCCCCCCCCCCACTTCATCCCCTCACTTAAAAAGAAAAAAAAAGAACATTTTAAGCATAGGATATTTTTGGTAGTTTTCTAATAATGCGCACCCTTCTTTTGTATGCAAGTAATTTTTTTAACGAGACTACCCAAGAATCAAAGTATTCGAACGACTTTTTGGAACTTCCCTTGAATTTCTCCTTGAATCACTGCTTCGAAAAGTACAAAACTGCAATGAACAGTTATTTATCGCTAAGAGGGTGGGGGGGGGGGCGGCGGTACGGGGGGAGGGTTACGAGTGGTGTGTTTCCTTCTTGTATGTCTGAATCTGTGCATTCGAAACTATTTGTATCCAGTTCCCTCAGGATATCCAACTGCATATGAAGAATTACTGTAAGCGGAAGAATTCTTCGAATAAGCGCTACACCAGAACAGGGCGTGGGTAATAACTGAACAAATGCAAACGCTTTATTCTGTTTATGGTATGTTTCATTATTTTAGATTCTGGTGGAAACCTCTGTTAGCCACGCCTAAAAACTTCTGGTAAAGAAAAATTTGATGCAGACTGAAACGTGAAGATATTTATTCCAATCTGTTTGAAGTTTTTGCATTTTATGTCACGGCATCAGTACTTGACTGTAAAAAGATCGTATAAAAGTAAACTGACGTACACCTTACACATTTACGCTTCACTTGCATAAGTCATATGTTAAATTATTACTAAGGACAACATTATTTGTTACATTTAAAACATCCTGTTTGACAGTCGAATCATCGAAAACAACAACTCCAAGGAAAACAACAACTCTAAGCTCCATTGATCCCAGCGCTGGGGACCTGACTGCGGGAAGCAGTTTCTTCGTTTGTTTTCTGTTGCCTGTGGTTGTCATCATGATCTAAAACGAGAAAGAAGACGTCGAAAAGCAAGCAGACAATCGCCCTTTGCGGATCCGAGAACTAGTAGTGATAACTCTAAAAAGTAGAAAGTAACTATTGAAATAGAATTTGGAGCGGTATCAATAGAAGTGCCTTGAACTCTAAAGAGACTTTTTGAGTTTTGAAAAATGTGACCCTTTTTTGAGCCTACAGCTCAGCTACAGGGAACGGGAGCTTTCTTTTAGAAAGAGGTAGCAAAATGTGTCTAGTTTTAAAAAATACGACAATTCTGTTCATGCACGGTGAAAAGAGGGTCCTTAAAAAAAGGTGAGGTCTAAATGCCATTTCCTCGCCCAGACTATGCTCATATTAAACTTTTTTTTGCTGATCCCAGCCCCATTCTTTTATTTTGTTTCGATTTACAATCCCAGTAGTCCAAAGGTCATTCATAGACAACTCTTATGTTCCATATTGCATGTTCAGGTCTCCCTATTTTAAAATACGGCCTTTAAAATAGTCTTTGTATTTCAGGGCTGTCGTATGGAATCTAGCATAAACGTCTCTGAATCTTGTCTACGTAGCTTGGCTAATGTGTTGATTTCCTGAGAAGGTAAAAAAAAAAAACAAATAAGGTTTTTTACGAATGTCTTGCAGAAGTCAGGTATGAAATTCAAAATTGTTTTTTTAATTAGAATTAAAATTTTCAGTTCGTAAGCTTAAGGTGTATGAGGTTCCTCTCAGAAATTTTTTTATTTTTTTTTCAGTAAAAAAAGGAACTTGTTTTAAACTTGTAACTCCATTAAAAATAGAGAAACAAATGCATAGACAAATAATAACAGAAAGAAGTCATTGCATGTGAGCATTATTTTTACTTCGTACATTGAACTTACTATAAGGGTCTTTTATTTTGGGTTTATTATCCAGATTGCAAACGTACACTAAAGCCCGGTCGTTAGAGATATAACAAGGTGTCAAGGTTCGTCTTGGTAACTGGAATGAATTCTTGATACAGCGCGTAGACCTTCCTGGAAGTCATCAAAGGGGGTCGGGTTCCGTGCGCCTTTCGTGTAGTAACTCAAACCAATGCCCTCCTTATATATCAGCGGGCTCAAGATCCTAAGGCGAGAAGGACCGACAGATGGAGTATATAACACAGGCAGAGATTTACGTGGCGAAGATTCTTCGGATTTGCGCGTGATTGCACACCTGAATGTTAAGAGTTTGAACAAAATCTCCTTACAAAGGAAATTAGGGCGGAGGGGGGACCTTGATGATGTGTACTGTTTGTTGCCTGACTTTATTAGAGTCCAGTTGTTGAACAATAACCTCCATTGGTGAACTTTGCTGGTTGAATCTCAACTTCAGTTCACCTCCTCGAAGATTAACTGTTAAATGTTGTAAATCATAGGCATTGAGCTCGTTTTTGTTCATTTGTAAGATTATCGTGAAAATTCTTGTGTTCATTTCCAGTCAAGAGATGTTTAATCTTCCGAGGACAGTCTACCACATGCTCAGTCACTAAATTTTCTTCCCAAGTTTGTTCGAGAAGACTTTTTCGCTTATGTTCATAGCAAACAACTTAACGAAACCTTGCCAGTGTAATTACAGATTTCGTACATTAGATATCTGTAGTCGGAGAAGTGTTCTCTGCTCCTGCGTAATGTTCCATGTTTTTTCAACCTTGCAAGACGGTGTTTAGCATGGCAGGGAATCAGTTCGTAATTCTGATAATATTAAGTACATTTTTTTGCTCATCTTATTTTAATAAGCTGGACATAATAAACTGAATCCAATGCGTGAAAGTTCGTCGTCTGATGACATCAACGTGAGAAAGGAAAGCTTGATTTTGAAACATCGAGACACAGTGTGGCCTAGAAATTACGGCTTGGTGGCGATTATTTTGTAGACGCCGACCTTTTTAAGCTCCGCGCCTAATGCAAATGTTTATAAAGAACTGATTTGCCATCAATTGAGTAAAGAACTTTTAGTTTCGGATTTGTTTGTGTTTCAGCTTGGTTTTCATTTCATCTCGTGGTCAAACCCTGTCTCGTCCCAACCCCTTCTCGTCAAGAGAAAACAATGTCCCATTATTTTCTTTTGCTTCTCTCCTATGTTGTTGCTGAGCATAAAAACGTACAGATGGAGAGCAGTCCATCTCTTACCTTCTCCAATTCAGTTTAGTAACTTATGAATTTTTTTTCAGTTTTAACATCATTCTTCAACAAAGGACACTGCGATTCAAGTGAGTTTCTACGACAACAAAAACATAAATTGCTGTATAATTTACTCATTCAGAATAAATCTATTTGGCTGATTACATAATTAATAGATTTCAGGACTTAGGTATTCCATTTGAAAAGGGAAATCGCTTGCAGGTGTACATTCTCATCGACATGTAGATTTGAAAAATCATGTCTGGAATTCTATGCTCGCTAGGCAGACAATGCACACGTTTACGTTTTCGTCTGTGCGCCTACAACTTCAAAAAGTAATTGAGGCCGCATCTACTTTGCTTGACAGACATAAGTAAATTTAACTTTGGAAACGCCACCAAAACAGAATCGTTTAGACTGATAGCACTTCAAGGTTTGACACTTCTAAAAATGATGCAGCCAAAGTTTTTAAAGTACAGTGAAATATTTTTTAGAAAATGGAGCACATCGTCGGTCAGAAAATGGGCCTTAAAGGGTAATTGTCCTGATTTCATCGAGCTGTTAAAAATATTCAAAGTAATTTATCTTCTCCATCAAAAAGTCAAAATTGTGTAATTTAGTATTATCAACTGAGTTGATAACGTAAATTGGCCGCCGCAAAGAGTTTAGAAGCTGACGTTTCGAGCGTGAGCCCTTCGTCTATCGCTCTGACGAAGGGCTAATACTCGATACGTCAGCTTTAAAACTCTCTACGGTGGCCAATTTACGTTATTAACTCAGTTGATAATACCACATTACCCTGTTACTCTCTTCCACTGACGCAGCACCACAGTTTCTATAGAAACTTACGTCCTTTGTTAATTAATCAACAATTATATTCGGGACACAGAGGGAATCATGAAATTGAAGCTGAAAATATATGAGACAAGCGCTTTACTACTTTTCTCTTTACTAAATGGCATATTATGTGTGTTATTTGTCCTGTTTCCGTGCTTCTACATTTCCTTTTTCGGTTTCCTATTCCTTACCCAATATACAATGCCCTGACTTGTGCTCGAAATGCGGCTTGTCGTGCAGTCTGAATGTAATTTCACGTATGGAGGTATGGACAGATGGGACGGACTACTTGGTCATGACTTCAAAACCCGAATTTTATTCGCTTGATAAGCAACCAGATTTTACTTAGATATAAAGCTCCGCTGAGGGAATTCAGTGCGCTCCCGCTCTATTTCGCATCAGCGACGAGTCAGTAAGGGCTAAGATTTAAATGTATCAGTGATGAAAACAATCTACCTCTCGGGGAAGTTAGCAACTTCCAACTCCACTAAAGAGTTCGAGTGACTCCCTCGTATCAGGATAATCTCCCCATGGGTTCTCTCAATTTTGAATGAGATATGAAGTCAACATTTAAACTAACTTTTTGTCTTCATAACAGTTTGTCCCAATGGCATAACATCACAGCATCCAGTGGTGAGCTTGAATATCCTGAGTCAGGTACTTATGGTAAGAATGAGACCAAATGTTGGCGCATTACGGTTCCCGACACTTATTATCGCATTCGATATGGTTTTTCCAGGTACGTTTTCCATGTATAACACTCGTCAGTAACATGTAAACCTCTGAGGCTCACACTTCATTTCCATGTCATTTGATGCTGCCGTCAATCATCATGTTAATGGACATCTAAAAGCAGAGACAAACAAAATCACAAATTCATTTCATAACAACTCAGAAAATTACCTTTAAACCCTCTGAAATATGGTGCTAGTTCCCGAGAGGATATAAATATGCATGATCACCGGCGGGATTAAGCGAATTTTTTAGATGGCGCATCTCCAACCTCGTAGCTTGCATGCTCTTAAAAAGAGCGAGAGCAGTGTCAACCATCTCGACGAAAGAATATTTGAAAAATGCTCGAGCCACTTCATTTTTTTTTGAAAGCTGCATGGCCAACGTGGGTTTCTTTCCTTTTGATTACGATACCAAATCAGAAAAAGAGGACGAGAATAAAAAAAATATTTAGTGGGTAAAAATGCAAATGATTGAATCGTAACTCTTCACGTAACTGGCGCAATTATCAGACTGCTTTTCGTATTTTATTTGGATGTTATGATAATCATCACCAAAATAGATATAACTATATACTTTTATCACACTCATTTGGAAATCAGTGGAGATCCATACAAACTACTTGGCTCTCACTGATGCGATGAAATCATGAATTGCACCCTTTTTTCTCTTAATTGTGTCTTTTTCCCAGCCAATGAGAAAGCTTTACTGAAAGACAACCAATCAGATTTCAAGGCTTCTTTATAAAGTTACCAATCAAATTTCTGGAAACTTTTTACGAGTTAGCTCAGAACTGGATCAATAAAATTTTTGTGCAGACTATCTAAAAAAATTCTGTATTTGAGCGACTGAATTTTGCGTTTTGAAAATGGGTGTTATAGAGTGGTAACTGAACTCTGTGTGGTGAAATTTTTGTCTGAAATCATAGTTGTGACTTCAAATGAAACTCGCGCTGCGCGCCCGTGCGATTTTGGAATCACGCGTATGATTTCAGACCAAATTGCTCTTTATTTATCTCAATTATATCAGTAATCAATCAATCCCGTATCGGGACTTTTAAGGCCCGACACGATCAGACTAGGAATAAAAACACTGTTAATATATTCAAAGTAATTATCTTCTCCAGTAGATAATCTTCACTTTGTCCTTAAGGTTGGTAAGAACTGAAAACCAGTTATATCGGCTTGTGATATTTTTCCCAAGATTGATATAAAAAGGTGCTCTGATTGTAAGTGCGACTATCTTCAAAGAGGAACGTCCTACAGCTATTTGAACCAGCGGTTTAAAGCATGTGGAAGATATAGCTACAATTATTTACAGGGATATATCGTCAATGTCGACTGGACAACTGGCGGCAGTTTGGCTGGACCGACGGTCTATCTTCGCTTCGTGTCGGATGATACTGTACACTACACAGGATTTAAGTTGAACTTCATAGCCATGTCTAGGACAGGTGGGTAATAACTATACAAAGAGGGTCTTAATGAGGTAATGGCTTTTACAGCCAACAGTTAAAAATTTTATCAGCCATGGAGTCTTAGTCCAGTGGCTGAGGTGTAACAGGTCACAAGCCCGAGTACCAATCCTGCAAACTAACCACAGGGTGTTCACCCACAAGCTTAGGGTATAAGCCTGTCAATCAGTGTTGCTAGACACGAGCTTATTTTCATTCAAATCAAAGCAGACGTATTCACTTGATAACTTTTAATTTTTCATGTGGTAAGACTACTTTCATTTTGCAGAGGGTGACATAAACTATCTGAATGCAGAGCGAAGATAAAACGATTGAGTTTGGCACACCAAAAGTCGAAATTGAGAACTACCCCTCAAATTACGCAGAACAGTGGATTTTAATCGTCCCTGAGGGCCGGAAAGTCCAGATAAACTTCGACATATTTGAACTGGAAGACAGCGAGGATTGCAAAAACGACTACGTTGAGTTCCGTGAAGCATCCATCATGGTTGGTGATCCTAAGAGAATATATGGCCATTTTGGTCCAATCCTGACAGGACGCCTGTGTGGAAATGCAAAGCCAAACTCGATACTGAGCCAAGGGAATATGGTTTGGGTTCAGTTCGTGAGTGATAGAAACTCTACCACAGTGCACAAGGGATTCAAAGCTTCTTTTAAAGCAGGTGTGTTACAACAATCAGGCGTGTTAGGTTTGTCTTTCGTAACGCGGCAAGTAAGTTCTTTTATATCTTTCTCCTTTGGAAAGTAGAGCTCATTCAATTCTTAGTACATAATCTCAGTGTTTTATGACTTGACATGATCGCCGCAGGACAATGTTTGAGTTTTTCTGTTTGTTTGCTTTTTAATTTTGTCTTTGTTTTTTTTTTTAGAGACAGCAAACTTTTTTCCTCTCTTGTCAACTAACCATAAAAAGGAATGATTTGTATGTAGTCTTTACATCAATCTTTCAATCTTTCTCATTTTTTCAGTACAGGGAAGCGGATTGCCTGTAAGCCGTCCAATGGTGCTTCTTTTTCTCTCAGCTTTGATCGTGCATGTGTCAAAGAACAACTTGTTGTAGTCCTGTCAAGTGTATCCAGGAGATGTCTTTTGTTCGCTGAAGTTTTGAATTATATGCATTTTGGTAAACTCTGATTGTCGACTTAAAATTTTCAATATCAAGGATTTTGAGTGTAGTTTTGTCCCGCTTTTGTCCCAATCTTTCTTTTAGATCGTTTTTATCTCTCATCGGATCGAATTTATCTGTGCGTTGTGTTTTTTTTTTTTTTCATCTGCATAAATTTAGTACAATAAAAACAAAATTTAAACGGTTTGAAGGCCCTTAGACTTAAGAAAGCTTGAACAACATTATGTGCATCTTTGAAATAATTTAGTAGATAAGTATTATTGGCCAAGCGTGAGGAGAAGATGGCAGGATATTGTCACAGTTTTTTTTCTCTCTTTTTTGCATGTACTCTCCAAAAATAAAGGACTCAAACGTGAATGTAAACAAAGTTGAGTTGAAATAGGATCTCCCGGTGAAGCTGTTTGTTGCGCAAAAGCCGCTAGGGAGTTCACGTCTATTCGCGCGCGTTTTAAAATTTCGACTTAAAAAAAAAAAAAAAAAATTCGGCCAACTCGCAAGGGTTTAGAATCAACCTAACATCGCAGTAGTTTTCAGAGTTTGAACGAAGCCCAGTCGTAAATACCATTTGTCAAGCCACCAGTCAGGGGTGGATCCAGGATTTTGAGTGAGTAGTTTCCACCCGAGGACCCACTCCTGCTAGGGGGGTTCGGGGGCATGCCCCCCCGAGAAAATTTGAAATTTGGAGCTCTCTAAAGGCCATTTCATGCATTTTTAGGAAATTTAATTGCCCCCAAAAGACTAAAAAAGCATGTAATCAAAAAGGCAAAAAACATTTATTTTTCTTGAAAGTACTACAGGAAACACTCTGATCTACAAATATTCCACCTTTAGCTACTGTGCAAACCAGTGTATATAGTGTTTTCAGGAAGGCCAAGTCATCACCAAGACTTTTCACACTGGAAAACATCACCTCCCAGTCAGGAAAATCAAGATGTGGAGAAAAAAAAACGAACCAAGTGTTAGTGTTTTTGATAACAAAAGAAAAACAAGCACAATTGATGATATAGTTCAAAGATTGATAATAAAAATCTACTTGCCTTTTTCATCCTTGGGACCACAGGCTTACCATCCATAAAGCCCTTCTCTCTCTCAAATTTCTTCTGTGTTGTGCTCCTATAATGAATGAAATGAATGAAAGCCAGGCTCAATAAATCCAAATGTTTAGCAACACTAAAAACAACATTTCCTGAGCTGGCTTTTATTCATTTCATTTATAGGAGCACAACACAGAAAAGAATTTGAGAGAGAGAGAAGGGCTTTATGGATGGTTAGCCTGTGTTGGGAGCTGGAATTCAAAAAATAAAACAGTTATTAGAAAAATATAAATTATAAGAATCATAAAATGATATACAAATTGAAGTAAAATGATAATTTGAAATAATACTAGCCTTTCTTCATCCTTGGGAATTGCTGTGAAGCTGGTTGAGTTCAGTGAAAATGTTTGTTAATCATTAAGCTTAACATGAAAACCCAATGTCAATGTCAATGGAAAATCATCACAAGTAAAAAAAAATAGAAAATAACCTTGAAATGAGTTGAAAAAAGTTATACAGGCACCAGTTTGAGCTTCTGTACTGTTCTCCATCAGTTTAAGGATTATGAGACTTAAAGGCCATAACCCAGACAGAACATAACTCACAAGTACTCTAGAAACAGCTGGTGCAAAAAATTATTACAAAATGTTTGCCATTCTCATTCTCCTAGGATGTAACTCAGCAAATAAATCTATTATACATTCAAGGTCAAAATCCATGTCTCTGTGGGCATGCATCAGTGCCAATCCATTCAGTCTGTCCTGGGTCATTGTATTTCTCAAATAGTTCTTAAGATTCCGAAGGAATGATATGGATCTCTCACAAGATGCAGATGAAATTGGAATTGTGATCAGGACTTTCAGCATGGAATAGATGTTGACATATGCATCTTTGTCAATATCCTTCAGTGTAGCCTCCAAACTGTCAGGAATAATATCTCCTCTGTTATCCCTCCCCTTCCACAATCTCTCCCATAACAAAAGCTCTGCCTGTAATCCTGCATAATTTGGTATGTCCTGTCTGTAATGGTTACAAAATTCCAAAACATTGGCCTTCCAGGCAGGGTCAGTAGCTAGTAAAACAGAGGGAATAATCGAAATACCTTTATAGCAAACAAATACATCATCCTGGAATCTGGTGTTGAGCTGCTGGAGTACATGGTCAAGAAAAACTCTAGTGAGATTGATCTTGAAATATCCCTCAGGAGTTGCAGCAGGAGCATTATTTCTATGCATTTGTCTCTGGGCTATCCTTGGCATTTCTGGCTGGACTGCTACTTGTCTTGCAATGGTCACTGCTTCCTGGTAGAGATTATGATGTCTGTTATCAATGTCAGTGCTCATGTCTTTAAGGACTGATTTCAAAAGAGCAAGTTCATCTTTAGCTTTTAGAAGATCCATTGCTTTTTGTTGCAGCTTCACTGTGAGTGGTCTAGTTAATCCCAAAATATGTCTGACAATAACAAGAGAAACAATAAAGGAAAAGTTGATTGCATTAATTAAGGACTGAGCATCATGTCTGCTTGTTGGATTCCAGGTTGAGTCTCCAGGGCTGTTTCTGTTAAGTGAGATGTCTTCAAGTGTAGCTGTGACTGGGTAGAGAAGTTACTATTTCTTATTTCCTGTGATAGATCATTCAAAATGTGAGCACCAACAGTTTCTATCATTTCATTCTGAATGGTCTTTGAAATGTATGTGGCATTTCTGGGTGCAGTGTCCAGGTGTTGCTGCAGTGTTTGGTCACCACTGTCTACCCGGAATTCTAGCAATGCCTGGAAATTACCGGTTAGGGCAGCATTAGTGGGATCATCATCTCTCCGCCCCCTGAGTGGGATGTTGTTTTTCCCACAGAAAATAATAGTTTTGAAAAGGGACTTTAGAATCTCCCGATTTCTCGCGATTTGCTGTTGAACTATGTTATTTAACTGCTGGTCAATTGGGACAGCTCCTCTTTGCATCATTCTCTTGAAATCATTCATAGCAGTCATAGAAAAATTGTGAATTTCACAATTTCCTAGCGAGTGTTTGGTTAAGCGAGAAGCGGCCGAAGTCCAATTTGTGAGAGGAGACTTCAATAATTTGTCTAACTTATTAGCGTTTCGCCCACACTGAACTCCGAAACAAACACAAGCTAAACAAAATGCTCCATCGAAATATTTGGAGTAAGCTAGCCATGGAAATCTTTTCAGCCAGCCCGAGACAAACTTACGAGATTTTCCATTTTCCATTGACACGGGGAAATCAAAAAGCTCACCTGGTTTCCACACGTTTTCGACGAACTCCAGCTTCTGATGCGGCGAGTAGTTGTGGATCTCGTCGAAAACTAGGCCAATGTCGAAGGGAGAACAATCCTCCCTCCGACAAACAGGATCTCCGCGAGTCATAACACTAGTATTTTTTAAACGTTTAACAGTAAATTCCGTCGTTAACCCCTGAGCAAGTTCAAAAGTACTTGTATTGTAGGAGCAACGAAAGAGACCCGCTGCGGGAGGAACTGCCCTTTTTATACTTTGTCAGTAGTTTCCAAGGTAGTTTCCAAACACAACAAGCCAATCAGAAGAGTGTTTTGAGTGAGTTCCGATGACGAAATCTTTGCTAGCCAATCGTGAGGGGTTTTGACTGTGTTCCGCCTGTTATTGTCACCAAATAACAAGGACTTACACCCACCAGTTGCGTAAAGATTGGCTCCACGAACATTTTCCGACGGCTTCCGACGGTTTCCGAGGTGTAATCGAAGCTCGAAAGGCCAGCGCGTGATCCGGAGCGCTCCCGAACGCCTCATGACCGCAATTATAACGAAATTAGTCATTCTAAACGTATTTTCTTTAATAAATAACTGTAAAACAGGAAGATGGTTTATTTCTGGAAGATGTTTAGTGATTTCCACAAAAGTATCAGTAGTTTCCAAAGGGAAATTAGAGTGTTTTCCAAAAGTACTTTTATCAACATTTAACTAGGTCGGAAAAAATTTGAGTGAGTTCCGGAAATCAGGTAAACTACCCTGGATCCACCCCTGCACCAGCATCAGAAGTATTGGGAATATGTTTTAATCCCGATTTTTTTTTAGCTCAGCCATTCATTTTGTCACGAAGAATCTCCTCAATCAAAACATAATGGATTAAATGTGGAAATGATTCGTTAAAAATAATTAATGAATGATTTGATTATAACAGAAGAATTATATAAACTCAAAGCCATATAATGTCAAAGTCTGACAATTTTCATTGTGGCCTTTAATCTTAGAAACAAACATAGGAGGTTTCCTATTGAATAGAAATCACCCGCACTAAAAGATTATCTTATCGTCACTAGAAGTCGAGTTATGCTCAGCTGAAAGCTCATTCATTGCTGCCGTTGTGATAGTGGGGTTGGGGAGCGATCCTCTCTCCTAGGATCTCCTTCTACGTTGCACGCTACTGAGAAGGTGAAATATTTACTTCGATTAATGATACCCTCGTTAATTTAAGGGACCTTTAGCAAACTACGAAGGCGGCGGCAATGAAGACGTGGCAAAACAACAGATGTAATGGTCAGAAAAATAGCAAAGGCTGAGCGTTCTAAACCTTTGTACATTTTTTAGCCGTCCTCTTGGAAAACAACGACGTGAAAACTAAAAAAAATTATCGTCTGAGAACGGAATTTGCGACGGCATATTAATAAAATCAATATCTTCCTCGGGCGTTGTCGTCCTGACAGCTGAAGATCTTTGATTATGAAGATCTATGATTATTTTCCTACTGATCTTTTGCGCTTTGGTTGACACTGACGCTACTTGTGCTGGCTTCAATACTTGCATCGGAAGGAGAATTTTTGGTTGAATTTTTTGTATTGTCCACATCACTGCTTCCAGTGTAATCAGACCCAGGTACGAGTTAGAGACATTTATATGAAAGCGGCGCTGTCACGACGGTGCTGTCACGGTATCCCAGCACCCTAAACACTAGTGCGTTCAATTGTTGTGAAGCATCTTGGAAAGAGCGATCAGTCAGCAGTTTCAAGTAAATTTCTTCGCATGTAAACAGTTCAGCCGATCAATTTGAGATACGTGCGGAATGAGGATTTTTGCAATTGTTGGAATTTCGCGTTTAAGAAAATGACCGAAACCTTGTACTTTTCGATTAGTTATGAGTCTGTGAGTAATCATAACTGTCTGACTTGTTTACTATTTGTGTGTGTGTAGGAAATTTTCTACCGCTACAGTGACCTTTGCAATGTCATATAGAAATTTGCAAGTATCATGGCAGCAGTAAATCTCTGGAATATGAAAAACTCTTTGAGTAATAAAGCGACTTAATGTTGTAACTTTATTTATCAAAAATATCCTCTTCATTTTCAGTTTGAAAATTCCTCGTAATGCCGTGCAACACCAAGGGTTAAATGGCTAAAACAGGAATGTTTGTTTTGCCAAAATTTGGAAGCTTCCGAGGTAGGACATCGGTTCCTTTGAAGACTAGCGAAAATTTGGCGATTTGCAAAACTTTGGCAAGTTTTTCAAATACGGGGCTGCATTCATTTTTCGCTACTTTTTAAAAATTTTTTCTTGAACAAAAAATAAAGCTCTGGTGCGACTCGGGCCTAACTGTAGAAATTCTCCCTCCCATTGGTCGAGAACTGTTTTTAATAAGGTTATAGACAATGAAAATGACGTTCCAAGCAATACAACCCTCGCCATGTCAGAGAAAAAATTTATCTCGTACAAACAATTACAAAATTAAAAAAAAATGCAGATGTTCAAAACTTTGAAACGAAACTAGGCGACTGCGCCGCGTGGTTACGTTCATCGTTGACGTCATTTCTATGATCAATAAGGTTATAGACAATAGAAAATTGTGGTTAATATGTTAAAAATCTTTGGATAAGGTCACCGTTATTTTACTAACTACGCAGGCCTTTGTCGTACTCTGCTCAGTGAATTCTGATATTTTACTGTTCTAACCTAAAGAAATTTACTGCGTGGAAGAATGGGAGAATTTAAATTCAACGAAATCATTACATCTGTTAAGGATATCGAACAAAAGAACAGTTTTTTGATTAGATCAATTATCAATTACTTTGTGTGCCTAGTTACGATCGTAGTTACAATGTTTATCTTTTTCCTATCGGTTTGTAATCGGATCTTTTAGCGTCACCACGCACATATAAAAGCTAAGTTAGCGTCCCTTATAAGCCGGAGTTTCGCAAGATTTCGCCTTGAATAGCAGTACCTTCGTTCTTTCGTTCCAAACCTTTGGCACAAGCGGGACCGATATGTAAGTAATTTTGTTAGTTTTATTTCAATGTGTTTGAGTTTAGTTTTTTTTTACCTTGGACGATAGCGCACATATGTTCTGTGTTGTACAATAGGCTAAAGCATCAAGACATCCTAATTTCCCACTGAGCGACAACCTAGTATAAATTTCCCGCTTTCAAATTAAGTTCTTTTGATTTTCATTTCCTTTATGTCTTTTAGCTTATAAATCTTTATGATAATGTCAAAAGCATCGAACAGCTCGCTTATAAATTTAACAGGACGTTCGCAAACCCCGTTCGAAACCGCATACTTCGTGCTCAAATTTCGCAAGGAGTCAAGAGTACTTTCGTTAACCTGGTAGTATTTGAAGTGAATTAGATCCTTTTAGCCAGTTTCATTTTGATAAGCGGGATCTAATAAGTCCTAATAAACCGTACAAAATAGACGGAAGTCCATTCACTTATGAAATAAATAAGAGAAAGAAATACTTGTTTTAGAAACATCTAGAAACAGCACAACCGAGAAATTATGGCCTAAGGGCGATTGTTATGTGGCAAGGATCGAACAGCTCGCTTATAGATTTAACAGGGCTTATCGAAGGTCGTTTCGATCGAAACCAAAAGTCAGTTCGATCGAAGACGACCTTCGATCGAAACAACCTTCGATCGAACTGACTTGCATTCCTGATTGCTCCCAGCTTTCCAAGAACGCTTGCTCACAATGACATGACTGAGATAAATTACTTCCTAGACTTTAGATTTCATGCATATTTTTATTTATTTACTCTGTGCCGGAGTGGAACATTACACGGAAGGACTCGCGTGGTGTGAATCAACCTACGTGAATCAAAGTGTAAATCAACATCCTTCCGGCAGACGCGTCATGTCGAGGTATGACAGTTTATAGTTAAACTTTTGACCTACCCTGCTAGTCTGTCTGTGTTTTCCCTAGTAGACTCCCGTGGGGAACCAAAGTGTCATCATTGAAAATTTACGAACTGGAGCCGACTTAACCCGAGTCTAAGATCGCGTCACCGAACTGAAAAATCCCTAAGGACAGATAACAATAGCTTCATTGTCTTAAAAAATCCGAACCAAAACAATAGGCAAAGTTTGAATACACTAGCGTGTTCAATTGTTGTGAAGCATCTTGGAAAGAGCGATCAGTTAGCAGTTTCAAGTAAATTTCTTCGCATGTAAACAGTCCAGCCGATCAATTTGAGACACGCACGGAATGAGGATTTTTGCAATTGTTGGAATTTCGTGTTTAAGAAAATAACCGAAACCTTGTACTTTTCGAGAAGCTCTGAGTCTTAAATAATCATAAAGGGGTAAGTTTCTAGAGAAACTGTGGTGCTGCGTCGGTGGGAGAGTATAGCAGGTAATTTAGTGTTAACAACTGAGTTGAAAACGTAAATTAGCCACCGTAAAGTCGCTAGACACTTTAATCTTCCTACTCATTCTAAACAGCATATGGTAGTTTGCGGCCTTTCCTTACATCTAGGCAATTCGGAAAGCCGTAAAACACTAGAACAAAAATTTATCTTCCAAATCGGCACCCTTAATCCCCACGGAATCAACGAGCGCTTTTCATTCAACTAATTTATTCCTTTTTTTCTCGTCACCATATTCCCACCAATGGCATACCTCCACTTTCTACATATAAACCCACACACAACCCACAATTCCTCCAATCGCTCTGACGATGGGCTAACGCCTGAAACGTTAGCTTTTTTACCCTTTACGGTGGCTAATTTACGTTTTCAACTCAGTTGTTAACAGTGAATTACCTTAAATAATCATACCTGTCTGACTTGTTTACTATTTGTGCGTGTGTGTGAGAAAATTTCCGATTGCTTCAGTAACCTTTGCAATGTCGTATAGAAGTTTATTAGTTAGGACGAGTATCTTGGCAGCAGTGAATCTCTGGGATATGAAAAATTCTTTGTGTATTAAAGCGACTTGATTTTGTAACTTTTTCTTAATTAAAAATATCCTCTTCTTTTTCAGTTGGAAAATTTCTCGTAATGCCGTGCAATACCAAGAGTTAAATCAATGTTGGAAGCCTCCGAGATAGGGCATCGGTTCCTTTGAAAATTAGCGAAAATTTGGTAATTTGCAAAACTTTGGCAAGTTTTTCAAATACGGGGTCGCACTTATTTTTCGCTACTTTTTAACAATTTTTTTCGTAAAACCAAAAAAACTACGGTGCGACTCGGGCCTAACTGTAGAAATTGTCTCTCCTATTGGTCGACAACTATTGTCAATTTAACAAATAGATTCCAAGTTGCCGTGCGTCTGTTCAGTAATAGATCACAGATGAAGTCAAAATGTGGTAAGAACAAAAAAGTGGCACTGATGTGACACACTTCACTGATGTGAAGACTTTTTTCGAAATCTTCGTTCAGCTAAAATATCGTCTAAATTTTCAAAACTTTCCGCCATTTTAAAATAACAGAGAGCAAAAGTTTTAATGATGACGTCATCTATGCGTCTGTCCTCCAATAGATCATAAGTGAGAACCAATCAGAATGCGTGCATAACTGAGCTTATTATATAAAAGTTTATAGACAATAAAAATGACGTTCGATGTAATACAACCGTCGTCATGTCAGAGAAAAACTTTATCTCGTACAAACAATTGCAAAATTAGAAATATGCAAATATTCTAAACTTTGAAAGGAAACCACTCGACTGCACCGCGTGGTTACGTTCATCGTGGACGTCATTTCTACGATCAATAAGGTTACAGACAAACATATTTATACATATTTGGATAAGGTTACTGTTATTTGACCAATCACGAAGGCATTTGTCGTACTCTGCTCAGTGAATCCTGATATTTTACTGTTACAGACTGAAAGAAATTTACGGAGTGGAAGAATGGGAGTATTCAAATTCAACCAACTCATTACAGCTGCCTCTGTCATTGGTAAATTGTTCATCTTTCATGTATCTAACCATCCTAATTTCTCAGAGAGCGACACGCCTGAATCATTTTTCCCGCTTTCAAGTTAAGTTCTTTTGATTTTGATTTTCCTTTATGTCTTCTAGCCTGTTAATCTTATTGACAATGTGTTAAGGATCTGGCAGCTCGCTTATAGATTTCTGGGCGATGCGCAAACCCCGTTCAAAACCGCATACATCCTGCTCAACTTTAGCAAGGATTCAAGAGTACTTTCGTTAACCTGGTAATATTTGAAGTGAATTACATCTTTTTGGCTTATTTAATTTTGAATTGCTGGGTCTGATAAGTATACAAAATACACGAAGGTCCATTCATGAATGAAATCAATAAGAGAAAGAAATGCTTGTTTTAACGAAAATCCAGAAACAGCGCAGCCGAAACGTAAGTGAGTTTAAGAAAACCACAACGGCAACGGCAACTGGAACCTCAATAAACAACGAGTTTCATGAACACAACAATGGCTGTGCACGTGTGTTATAAATCTTCGTAAATTTCTGTGCGTCCCCTGCAAAACAACAACATGAAATGATCAAACTTCGTGTTGTCTGGAGGACGTGAACGGCGATGGCTAAGTTTTTGAATTTCTATTTCAAATTTAACGCTGTGTTCCATGTTCAGTTTCCTGATAGTTTTTACGGCGAGAAACAAACTAAATGACTTTAGAGTATCGCGCGATTCGTAGGTAAAATATATGTTCATCTTTTAACCAACGTTGTCGACGGCGTCGCTGTCCTCGTTTCTTAAACTCAGGGCGATTGTTTTGCAGAGCCGAGCTTCTCATGCGCTGCACCTGATGAAAATGGTTAAATAATAACTTGCCTTCATTTGGGGAAGGAAATTTTCGTTTCGAATTCATTTCTGTTTCATTTTGTGTTTTATTTCATCTCCAGTTATTATTTCCTCTTAGTTTATTTTTTCTTTTTGGCGGCTAAAACCCTGTCACGTCCTAATCTCTTCCGGACAAGCGAAAATAATGTCCCATTGATCTCTGTTGCTTCTCGCCTGGATTCTTGCTGCATCATATTAAAAAAAAAAGTACAAGTAAAAAACAGTCTATGTGGCCCCCTCCTGGATATTTTTCAGTCTAATGTCTGATGAATGTTTTCTTGTTTCAGTTTTATTACTATTCTTTGAAAGAGGACAAGGCGATTCAAGTAAGTTTGAAACCCGAACTGTTTCGGTATAAAAATGCAAATTCTTTCTAGGTGTATTCGGTTTATAATATTCTTGTTGTTGATTGCAATATCAACGTATAGTTCCTCAACCCCACGAAAGTTTTTAATGATTGTTATTAGTAGCAGAAAGGTATCGACTACAACCTTAATACCTACTCTCAGATCACAAGTTTTTTACACTAATCGCGAGTCCAAACTCGAGTCTAAAGTTCAAGCATGTATACAACTCGACGTCACACTATACTTAATAAGGCCTTCAGCAACTGATAAATTTCAAGGCTTAACTTGTTCCATTTGAAAAGGGAAATTGCCTGCACATGTACTTTCTCACCTACATTTAGATTTGAAAAATCAAGTCTAGAATTCTACGCGTGCTGGGCATACTATGCACACGATCACGTTTTCATCTGTGTACCTACACCTTCAAAGTACTTAAAGCCGCATCTACTTTGCTTGACAGACTCAAGAAAATTTAGCTATGGAAATGCCACCCAAACAGAATTGTTTAGACTGATGGAAATATGTCAAAATTTGGTTTTTTCGTGTGTAGACTGTCTGATGTTTGACCAATTTGACACTTCTAAAAATGATGCTGCCAATGTTTATAAAGTACAGCGAAGTATTTTAAGGAAAAAGAACACATCCTTTTTCAGAAAATTGGTCACACAAGGTAATAACCCTGATTTCAGCGAGCTGTGAGCTAAAAATCCGCCACCCAAAGTTTTCATGACAGTAAATCAAACAATCAGTAAATTGTGTAAATTAGTATTATCAACTGAGTTGATGGCGTAAATTGGCCATCGCGAGATTCTATTGCTTTGACGAAGGGCTAACGCTCGAAAAGTCAACTTTCAAACTCTTTACGGTGGCCAATCTACGTTATAAACTCAGTTGTTAACACTAAGGGACTTGTCAGAAATTAGCAGGGGGGGAGGGGGGGGGGTGGGAATTTTAAATTTGGGTTCGGAAATTAGGTCACCCATCCCTGCAATGGGAGTGAAATTTGCTAACCCTCCCCTTGAGCTTGGCCTAAAATATCATGACCCTCCCCCTCTTGTATAAATGATAAAATCTAGTTCTTGCAATACACTAGGGTGCGTCAGTATTATGAAACCTCAAAATATATTTCTAATCTGTTCTTTGTCATGCTACATACATACATTTTCGATGACAGCATTAAGAGTCCGACTGATCACTCGACTCTCCTATTTCTCCCAATACAAAGTCTTCATCACTAGAACAAGTGGGTAATGCCTCATCCCCTTCATCTACCTCACATTCATCATGATCATCCACCTCTTCCAAATAAAGAACTTCCTTTTTCTTCTGTGGGTGAACCTCTACATGATCACGGGCATATATTTGCATGACCCTCCCCCTTTTAACTGCCCATTTTTCATGACCCCTCCCTTTTCTGAGGCTCAAAAAGTTGTGACCCCCCCCCTCTGTTTCCACCCCCCCTCCCCCCCTGCTAATTTCTGACAAGTCCCTAAATTACCCAGCTATACTCTGTCACCAAAGCAGTACCACAGTCTCTTTCGAAACTTAGCCTTATTCGCTTGATAAGCTATCAGGTAATAATTTCCTTAGATATGAGGCTCCGCTGAGGGAATTAAGTGCGCTTTAGCTCTATTTCGCACCAGTTACGAGTCAATAAGGGTTCGAGTTATTCAGATTTAAATGTATTAGTGATAAGAATAACATACCTCTTGGGGAAGTTAGCAACTTGCCACCCAACTTAAGACTTCGAGTGACTCCCTCGTATCAGGATAATCTCCCATGGGTTCTCTCAATTTGGGTGACAAGTGAAGTCAACATTTAAACTAACTCTTTGTCTTCACAATAGTTTGTCCCAATGGCATGACGAACATCACAGCTTCCAGTGGTGAGCTTATATATCCTGAGTCAGGTAGTTATGGTAAGAATGAGACCAAATGTTGGAGCATTACGGTTCCCGACACTTATGCTGGCATTCTTTATCACTTTTCCAGGTCAGTTTTTCATGTATAATACTCGTCAGTAATATGCAAACTTTGAAGCTGACACTTCATTTCGATTTCATTTCATTATATCCCGAATTGCACCCTTTTTGCTCTTAATCGCATTTTTTCCCCAGCCAATAAGATAGCTTTACTTAAACACAACAACCATCAGATTTCAAGGCTTCTTTCAAGTAACCAATCAAATTTGAGGAAAATGAAAGACAACTTTTGCAACTTTTTATGAACCAGCTCAGTAGTGGATCAATGAAGTATTTGCGCAGACCAAATAAAAAAATCATGTGTTTTAGCGACTGAATTTTGCGTTTTCAAATTTTAATAAGGTGATGATTGAACACTGTGTCGTACAATTTTGGTCTGAAATCATACTTGTACTATGCGCCCGTTCGATTTTGGAATCACTCGTATGATTTCAGACCAAATTGTTCTTTATTCTTTTCAATTATATTAATAATCAATCAATCCTGTAATGGGACTTTTAAGGCTCAACATATTCAGGCAAGGGATAAAAATGTAAATATATTCAAAGTAATTTATCTTCTCCAGTAGATTAAACTTCACTTTGTCCTTAGCGTTGGTAAGAACTGAAAACCAGTTATATCGGTTTGTGATATTTTTTCCAGGGTTGACGTAGAAATGTGCTCTGATTGTAAGTGCGACTATCTTCAAAGAGGAACTACCTACAGCTATTTGCACCGGCAGACTAAATTATGTGGACGATATAGTTACAACTATTTACAAGGATATATCCTCAACGTCGACTGGACAGCTGGATTTTTTACCGGCTCTTTTTCTGGATCGACGGGCTATCTTCGCTTCGTGTCGGATGATACTGTACATTACACAGGATTTAAGTTGACCTTCATAGCCTTTTCCATGCCAGGTGGGTAATAATTATTCAAACAGGGTCTCAATGGGGTGATGGCTTTCACTGCCAACGGTTAAAATTCTAACAGCCCTGGAGTGTTAGCCCAATGGCTGAGGTGTGATAGGGCACAAGCCTGAATACCAATCCTGCAAAACAGAGTGCCACCAAGATGAATAAGACAAGTCCTTTCCAGTCTCAGAAAAAAACTCCAGTTGACCGAGAGATCCAAAGACCCTACCCTCCTTACCCCGGCTGACCTTTAGACACAGAGCTATTTGCAACCCACACTTGAATGGGCCTGTAACTGAGCTGCATGGAGGTGCTAACTCGACGTTAATTCCCCTGCATTTTCATGGGCTAGGCTGTCTCGAGGGGGGGCGATGTCTTAGCCCACTGACTGAGCAGTTGCCAGGCATAAGCCTGAAGGCCGTCAGGCAAAGCAGTACATTGTAAAAATAAGCTAAGAAGCCCTTTTCAACCCACAGGCAAACTACAATTTGAGGCTGAGGAGTCCAAAACCTACCCTCCCTACCCCTGGGCTTTGGACAGACAACTGCCGCTGACCCATCCCGCGTCCCGCTGCTTGTCTAGACGTTAAGTCCCCCCTCCATTTTCAAAGGCTGGAGCCGGCAGGTAATTGCAACCCCTCCTAAGCCTGCTGCTTTAGACTCTCCACTACCCTCCAACTACAGGGTGTGTCACCCACAAGCTTAGCTGTGACAGGGTATGACCCTGACAATAAATGTTCTTACACACGGGAATATTTTTTCAAATTAAAGCAGGCGTATTCTCTTCGTAACTTTAAGGATTTCGTTAATTTTTTCATGTGGTAACAGACTATATTCACTTGCAGTGGGTGAAACAAACTATCTGAATGCAACCGAAGGTGAAACTATTGATTTTGGCTCACCAAAAGTCGACGTTGAGAACTACCCCTCAAATTACGCAGAACAGTGGATTTTAATCGTCCCTGAGGGAATGCAGGTGCAGATAGACTTCGACATATTTGAACTGGAAGACAGTGAGGATTGCAAAAACGATTATGTTGAGTTCCGTGAAGCATCCATCATGGTTGGTCATCCTAAAGCAATCTCTGGCGCTTACGGTCCAATCCTGACAGGACGCCTGTGTGGAAATGCAAAGCCAAAATCGATACTGAGTCAAGGGAACATGGTTTGGGTTCAGTTCCTGAGTGACAGAAACTCCACTTCCGTAAACAAGGGATTCAAAGCTTCTTTTAAAGCAGGTGTGTTTTATTGACCTCTGTCTTTAGTAACGCGGCACGTGAGTTCTTTTACATCTTTTCCTTTGGAAAGTAGAGCTCATTCAGCTCATAGTGAATAATCTCAGTTTTTTATGACTTGACGTACAAAGTCGCCGCAGGACAATGTTTGAGTTTTTCTGTTTTGAATTTTGTTTGTTTTTTTTTTTTTAGAGACAGCAAGCGTTATTCCTTTATCTAGTCAAATAACCATAAAAAGGAATGATTTGTATATTGTCTCGGCATCTATCTTTCTATCTTTCTCATCTTTTCAGAACAGGGAAGCGGATTGCCTGTTAGCCGTCCAATGATGCTTCTTCATTTCTCAGCTTTGATCATGCATGTGTCAAAGAACAACTTGTTCTAGTCCTGTCAAGTGTATCCGGGAGATGTCTCCAGATCGCTGAAGTTTTGAATCATATGCATTTAGCTTAACTGTGATTGTGGACTGAAAAGTCTTAATATCAAGGATTTGAGTGTGAAGTTTTGTCCCGTGAATCTTTCTTTTAGGTCATTTTTAGCTCTCAGAGGATCGAGTTTATCTGTGTGTTGTGGTTTTTGTTTTCGTGTTAAAAGTTGTTCAGTTTACTTTTAGAGCTAAATCGGTTTCATTTGTACGCAAAAATTTAGTACAAGAAAAACAAAATTTAACCGGTTTGAAAGCCCTTAGACTTAGTAAAGCTTGAACAACATTATATGCATCTTTGAAATAACTTAGTATCTACGCGTTATTGGCCAAGCGTGAGGATGAGATGGCAGGACATTGTTTTTTTTCTTTTTTTCTCATTGATTGGGACGAAGTCAAGGTGCATAAAAACGCAAAAACAAACGTGGCTAACATCCAGCCATCTTGACCCAACAAGCCTAATAAATCAAGGACTTAGGAAACATATTACTTTGTGTTCTAATTGTGATATTTTTAGGTTTCTGTAGCACAATAAAAGGTTTATGAAAGTGGCTCATGTTCTCTTTGTTCTGACAGTCATCTGCGGCTTTTTAAGACTCCATTGTTGACATTGTCCTAAAATTCCAAACATTGTAAATCCTCGAAGCAATTTTTTCTCGCGCGGCAATCCCGATTAGACAAGATGGGTCGATATTGCTCGCCCGGTTTGTCAATTAGAACAAAGGGTTCGCTTCCTCTTTTCCACGAGCACTGCTTACCAGCGCGCGTGCACAACCCCCCCCCCCCCACTTCATTCCCGCACTTAAAAAGAAAAAAAAAGAACATTATAAGCATAGGATATTTTTGGTAGTTTTCTAATAATGCGCACCCTTCTTTTGTATGCAAGTAATTTTTTTAACGAGATTACCCAAGAATCAAAGTATTCGAACGACTTTTTGGAACTTCCCTTGAATTTCTCCTTGAATCACTGCTTCGGAAAGTACAAAACTGTAATGACCAGTTATTTATAGCTAAGAGGGTGGGGGGGGGGGGGGGGGGGCGGCGGTACGGGGGGAGGGTTACCAGTGGAGGGTTTCCTTCTTGTATGTCTGAATCTGTGCATTCGAAACTATTTGTACCCAGTTCCCTCAGGATATCCAACTGCATATGAAGAATTACTGTAAGCGGAAGAATTCTTCGAATAAGCGCTACACCAGAACAGGGCGTGGGTAATAACTGAACAAATGCAAACGCTTTATTCTGTTTATGGTATGTTTCATTATTTTAGATTCTGGTGGAAACCTCTGTTAGCCACGCCTAAAAACTTCTGGTAAAGACAAATTTGATGCAGACTGAAACGTGAAGATATTTATTCCAATCTGTTTGAAGTTTTTGCATTTTATGTCACGGCATCAGTACTTGACTGTAAAAAGATCGTATAAAAGTAAACTGACGTACACCTTACACATTTACGCTTCACTTGCGTAAGTCATATGTTAAATCATGCTAAGGACAACATTATTTGTTACATTTAAAACATCCTGTTTGACAGTCGAATCATCGAAAACAACAACTCCAAGGAAAACAACAACTCTAAGCTCCATTGATCCCAGCGCTGGGGACCTGACTGCGGGAAGCAGTTTCTTCGTTTGTTTTCTGTTAGCTGTGGTTGTCATCATGATCTAAAACGAGAAAGAAGACGTCGAAAAGCAAGCAGACAATCGCGATCAATCAGACAATCAATTTGCGGATCCGAGAACTAGTAGTGATAACTCTAAAAAGTAGAAAGTAACTATTGAAATAGAATTTGGAGCGGTATCAATAGAAGTGCCTTGAACTCTAAAGAGACTTTTTGAGTTTTGAAAAATGTGACCCTTTTTTGAGCCTACAGCTCAGCTACAGGGTCCGGGAGCTTTCTTTTAGAAAGAGGTAGCAAAATGTGTCTAGTTTTAAAAAATACGACAATTCTGTTCATGCACGGTGAAAAGAGGGTCCTTAACCCTTTGTATACCAAGGGGGGTGGTATTTAAATCTCCCCGTTCAAAACGTCCAAATCACAAAAAGCCTCAAAATTCGCCCAAAAACAAGCTCGATGGAAGAAATCCTCGAAAAAACTAATTAACGACTTTATGTAATTTACATTGAAATGTAGTATTAGTTTCCAGCCCCTCAAAGTGCTCTTTTCAGGCCGCCCGAATGGGGTCTGTATTTAAGTGGCCATATATGGCCACTTGGTACGCAAAGGGTTAAAAAAAAAAAAAAATGGTGAGTTCTAAATTCCATTTCCTCGCCCAGACTATGCTCATATTAAACTTTTTTTTACTGATCCCAGCCCCATTCTTTTATTTTGTTTCGATTTACAATCCCAGTAGTCCAAAGGTCATTCATAGACAACTCTTATGTTCCATATTGCAGGTTCAGGTCTCCCTATTTCAAAATACGGCCTTTAAAATAGTCTTTGTATTTCAGGGCTGTCGTATGGAATCTAGCATAAACGTCTCTGAATCTTGTCTACGTAGCTTGGCTAATGTGTTGATTTCCTGAGAAGGTAAAAAAAAAAAAAAAACAAATAAGGTTTTTTACGAATGTCTTGCAGAAGTCAGGAATGAAATTCAAAATTGTTTTTTCAATTAGAATTAAAATTTTCAGTTCGTAAGCTTAAGGTGCATGAGGTTCCTCTCAGAAATTTTTCTATTTTTTTTTTAGTAAAAAAAGGAACTTGTTTTAAACTTGTAACTCCATTAAAAATAGAGAAACAAATGCATAGACAAGTAATAAAAGAAAGAAGTAATTGCATGTGAGCATTATTTTTACTTCGTACATTGAACTTACTATGAGGGTCTTTTATTTTGGGTTTATTATCCAGATTGCAAACGTACACTAAAGCCCGGTCGTTAGAGATATAACAAGGTGTCAAGGTTCGTCTTGGTAACTGGAATGAATTCTTGATACAGCGCGTAGACCTTCCCGGAAGTCATCAAAGGGGGTCGGGTTCCGTGCGCCTTTCGTGTAGTAACTCAAACCCAATGCCCCTCCTTATATATCAGCGGGCTCAAGATCCTAAGGCGAGAAGGACCGACAGATGGAGCATATAACACAGGCAGAGATTTACGTCGCGAAGATTCTTCGGATTTGCGCGTGATTGCATACCTGAATGTTAAGAGCTTGAACAAAATCTCCTTACAAAGGAAATTAGGGCGGAGGGGGGGACCTTGATGATGTGTACTGTTTGTTGCCTGACTTTATTAGAGTCCATTTGTTGAACAATAACCTCCATTGGTGAACTTTGCTGGTTGAATCTCAACTTTAGTTCACCTCCTCGAAAATTAACCGTTAAATGTTGTAAATCATAGGCATTGAGCTCGTTTTTGTTCATTTGTAAGATTATCGTGAAAATTCTTGTGTTCATTTCCAGTCAAGAGATGTTTAATCTTCCAAGGACAGTCTACCACATGCTCAGTCACTAAAATTTTCTTCCCAAGTTTGTTCGAGAAGACTTTTTCGCTTATGTTCATAGCAAACAACTTAACGAAACCTTGCCAGTGTAATTACGGATTTCTTACATTAGATATCTGTAGTCGGAGAAGTGTTCTCTGCTCCTGCGTAATGTTCCATGTTTTTTCAACCTTGCAAGACGGTGTTTAGCATGGCAGGGAATCAGTTCGTAATTCTGATAATATTAAGTACATTTTTTTGCTCATCTTATTTTAATAAGCTGGACATAATAAACTGAATCCAATGCGTGAAAGTTCGTCGTCTGATGACATCAACGTGAGAAAGGAACGCTTGATTTTGAAACATCGAGACACAGTGTGGCCTAGAAATTACGGCTTCGTGGCGATTATTTTGTAGACGCCGACCTTTTTAAGCTCCGCGCCTAATGCAAATGTTTATAAAGAACTGATTTGCCATCAATTGGGTAAAGAACGTTTAGTTTCGGATTTGTTTGTGTTTCAGCTTGGTTTTCATTTCATCTCGTGGTCAAACCCTGTCTCGTCCCAACCCCTTCTCGTCAAGAGAAAACAATGTCCCATTATTTTCTTTTGCTTCTCTCTTATGTTGTTGCTGCGTCATAAAAACGCACAGATGGAGAGCAGTCCATCTCTTACCTTCTCCAATTCAGTCGAGTAACTTATGAATTTTTTTTTCAGTTTTAACATCATTCTTCAACAAAGGACACTGCGATTCAAGTGAGTTTCTACGACAACAAAAACATAAATTGCTGTATAATTTACTCATTCAGAATGAATCTATTTGGCTGATTACATAATTAATAGATTTCAGGACTAAGGTATTCCATTTGAAAAGGGAAATCGCTTGCAGGTGTACCTTCTCATCGACATTTAGATTTTAAAAATCATGTCTGGAATTCTATGCTCGCTAGGCAGACAATGCACACGTTTACGTTTTCGTCTGTGCGCCTACAACTTCAAAAAGTAATTGAGGCCGCATCTACTTTGCTTGACAGACATAAGTAAATTTAACTTTGGAAACGCCACCAAAACAGAATCGTTTAGACTGATAGCACTTCAAGGTTTGACACTTCTAAAAATGATGCAGCCAAAGTTTTTAAAGTACAGTGAAATATTTTTTCGAAAATGGAGCACATCGTCGGTCAGAAAATGGGCCTTAAAGGGTAATTGTCCTGATTTCATCGAGCTGTTAAAAATATTCAAAGTAATTTATCTTCTCCATCAAAAAGTCAAAATTGTGTAATTTAGTATTATCAACTGAGTTGATAACGTAAATTGGCCGCCGCAAAGAGTTTAGAGGCTGACGTTTCGAGCGTTAGCCCTTCGTCTATCGCTCTGACGAAGGGCTAATACTCGATACGTCAGCTTTAAAACTCTCTACGGTGGCCAATTTACGTTATTAACTCAGTTGATAATACCACATTACCCTGTTACTCTCTTCCACCGACGTAGCACCACAGTTTCTATAGAAACTTACGTCCTTTGTTAATTAATCAACAATTATATTCGGGACACAGAGGGAATCATGAAATTGAAGCTGAAAATATATGAGACAAGCGCTTTACTACTTTTCTCTTTACTAAATGGCATATTATGTGTGTTATTTGTCCTGTTTCCGTGCTTCTACATTTCCTTTTTCGGTTTCCTATTCCTTACCCAATATACAATGCCCTGACTTGTGCTCGAAATGCGGCTTGTCGTGCAGTCTGAATGTAATTTCACGTATAGAGGTATGGACAGATGGGACGGACTACTTGGTCATGACTTCAAAACCCAAATTTTATTCGCTTGATAAGCAACCAGATTTTACTTAGATATAAGGCTCCGCTGAGGGAATTCAGTGCGCTCCCGCTCTATTTCGCATCAGCGACGAGTCAGTAAGGGCTAAGATTTAAATGTATCAGTGATGATGGGTAACTGAACTCTGTGTGGTGAAATTTTTGTCAAATGAAACTCGCGCTGCGCGCCCGTGCGATTTTGGAATTACGCGTATGATTTCAGACCAAATTGCTCTTTATTTATCTCAATTATATCAGTAATCACTCAATCCCGTATCGGGACTTTTAAGGCCCGACACGGTCAGACTAGGAATAAAAACACTGTTAATATATTCAAAGTAATTTATCTTCTCCAGTAGATAATCTTCACTTTGTCCTTAAGGTTGGTAAGAACTGAAAACCAGTTATATCAGCTTGTGATATTTTTCCCAGGATTGATATAGAAAGGTGCTCTGATTGTAAGTGCGACTATCTTCAAAGAGGAACTTCCTACAGCTATTTGAACCAGCGGTTTAAAGCATGTGGAAGATATAGCTACAATTATTTACAGGGATATATCGTCAACGTCGACTGGACAACTGGCGGCAGTTTGGCTGGACCGACCGTCTATCTTCGCTTCGTGTCGGATGATACTGTACACTACACAGGATTTAAGTTGAACTTCATAGCCATGTCTAGGACAGGTGGGTAATAACTATACAAAGAGGGTCTTAATGAGGTGATGGCTTTTACAGCCAACAGTTAAAATTTTATCAGCCATGGAGTCTTAGTCCAGTGGCTGAGGTGTAACAGGTCACAAGCCTGACTACCAATCCTGCAAACTAACCACAGGGTGTTCACCCACAAGCTTAGGGTATAAGCCTGTCAATCAGTGTTGCTAGACACGAGCTTATTTTTTTCAAATCAAAGCAGACGTATTCACTTGATAACTTTTAATTTTTCATGTGGTAACAGACTACTTTCATTTTGCAGAGGGTGACATAAACTATCTGAATGCAGGCGAAGATGAAACTATTGAGTTTGGCACACCAAAATTCAAAATTGAGAACTACCCCTCAAATTACGCAGAACAGTGGATTTTAATCGTCCCTGAGGGACGGAAAGTCCAGATAAACTTCGACATATTTGAACTGGAAGACAGCGAGGATTGCAAAAACGACTACGTTGAGTTCCGTGAAGCATCCATCATGGTTGGTGATCCTAAGAGAATATATGGCCATTTTGGTCCAATCCTGACAGGACGCCTGTGTGGAAATGCAAAGCCAAACTCGATACTGAGTCAAGGGAATATGGTTTGGGTTCAGTTCGTGAGTGACAGAAACTCTACCACAGTGCACAAGGGATTCAAAGCTTCTTTTAAAGCAGGTGTGTAACAACAATGAGGTGTGTTAGGTTTGTCTTTCGTAACGCGGCACGTAAGTTCTTTTATATCTTTCTCCTTTGGAAAGTAGAGCTCATTCAATTCTTAGTACATAATCTCAGTGTTTTATGACTTGACATGATCGCCGCAGGACAATGTTTGAGTTTTTTTGTTTGTTTTCTTTTTACTTTTGTCTTTGTTTTTTTTTTTTTAGAGACAGCAAACTTTTTTCCTCTCTTGTCAACTAACCATAAGAAGGAATGATTTGTATGTAGTCTTTACATCAATCTTTCAATCTTTCTCATTTTTTCAGTACAGGGAAGCGGATTGCCTGTAAGCCGTCCAATGGTGCTTCTTTTTCTCTCAGCTTTGATCGTGCATGTGTCAAAGAACAACTTGTTGTAGTCCTGTCAAGTGTATCCAGGAGATGTCTTTTGTTCGCTGAAGTTTTAAATTATATGCATTTTGGTAAACTCTGATTGTCGACTTAAAAATTTCAATATCAAGGATTTTGAGTGTGTAGTTTTGTCCCGCTTTTGTCCCAATCTTTCTTTTAGATCGTTTTTATCTCTCATCGGATCGAATTTATCTGTGCATATTGTTTTTTTGTTTTTTTTTTCATCTGCATAAATTTAGTACAATAAAAACAAAATTTAAACGGTTTGAAAGCCCTTAGACTTAAGAAAGCTTGAACAACATTATGTGCATCTTTGAAATAATTTAGTAGATAAGCGTTATTGGCCAAGCGTGAGGAGAAGATGGCAGGATATTGTCACAGTTTTTTTTCTTTTTTTTTTTTGCATGTACTTTCCAAAAATAAAGGACTCAAACGTGAATGTAAAGAAAGTTGAATTGAAATAGGATCTCCCGGTGAAGCTGTTTGTTGCGCAAAGGCCGCTAGAGAGTTCACGCCTATTCGCGTGCGTTTTAAAATTTCGACTTAAAAAAAAAAAAATTCTGCCAACCCGCAAGGGTTTAGAGTCAACTTAACATCGCAGTAATTTTCAGAGTTTGAACGAAGCCCAGTCGTAAATACCATTTGTCAAGCCACCAGTATCAGAAGTATTGGGAATATGTTTTAATCCCGGTTTTTTTTTTTTAGCTCAGCCATTCATTTTGTCACGAAAAATCTCCTCAATCAAAACATAATGGATTAAATGTGAAAATGATTAGTTAAAAATAATTAATGAATTATT
>NC_142682.1:6445747-6473247 GCF_964200805.1 Pocillopora damicornis | reverse complement strand
AACCCATTCGAAACTGCGTACATCCTGCTCAACTTTAGTCAAGAGTACTATTGTTAACCTGATAGCATTTGAATTGAATTAAATCCTTTTAGCCAGTTTCATTTTGATTAGCTGGGTCTAATAAGTCCTCATAAACTGTAAAAAATACACGGAGGTCCATTCACTTATGAAATCAATTAGAGAAAGAAATACTTGTTTTAGAAGCATCCAGAAACAACGCAGCCGAGAAATTATGGCCTCAGGGCGATTGTTATGCAAACGCTGAGCTTCCCTTGCGCTCCACCTAATGAAAATGGTTGTTTAGGATCTTACCTTCATTTGGGAAAGCAAATTTTAGTTTCGAACTCATTTGCATTTCATTTTGTGTTATATTTCATCTCCGGTTATTTTTTCCTCTTAGTTTATTTTTTCTCTTTTGCGATCAAAACCCTGTCTCGTTCCAATCTCTTCTAGACAAGAGAAAATAATGTCCCATTGTTTTATCTTGCTTCTCGCCAGTGTTCTAACAGCGTCATTAAAAAAAAGTGCAAACAAAAACCATTCTGCATTTTTAAAGATTAGTTTATGTCTCATAAATTTTTTTCTTGTTTCAGTTTTATTACTATTCTTTGGAAAAGGACAATGCGATTCAAGTAAGTTTGAAATCCTTATTGTTGCGGTATAAAATGCGAATTCATTGTAAATGTATTCAGTTTATAATATACTTGTTATTGGTTCCAATATCAACAGTTCTTCAATCCAGCAAACGCGTTTTTAGTGATTGTAATTAATAGCAGAAAGATATTGACTACAACCTTTATACCTACTCTCCGATCGATGATATTCACAAGTTTTTGGCACTAATCGCGAATCCAAAGTTAATGCAAACTCGAGTGTAAAGTTCAAGCAGATATAACGCGACGTCACACTGTACTAAACAAGGCCTTTAAGAGAATAAGGTGAACACACGCTGACGGCACGTTATAACACGCTCGCATGCTAACTTCATGACACGCTTACCGTGCAGATATGCGCATAAAAACAATTGATTTTGGAAAGCGTGTTGTAGCCATTGTTCATATCTGGCTAACACGGTGGAGCTTTGTTTCTATAACACGTTAGACCGTTTTGTTTTTTTTTCTAACACGCTAAGTTCCTTTGTTCCCTAACACGCTAGCTTATCTTGTACAACCCAGCTTACTTTGTTACTTGTGTTTGTCAGCTTCTTAATAAATTATTGTGAGATTGGTGTTTGTAAAGGTTATTACCTATAGAATATAAGCGAAAATGAAGAAGATCTTCTGTTCTATCCGAAAGTTGTGATAAAAAAGGAAACATTTACGGCAAATCACGGCTCTTTCCTTCAAGGAATTCAGTGAGCACGACGTGTTTCGCAAGGTCCAGGGGAGCTCAGTTTGAACACATGAACTTTATTCTAACCTTGTAAAATATAAATCCTTATCGCTTCACGAAGTTAATAAGCCCAGTACCGAATCTTTGTGAATCCTTTAGCAAAGAATTTTCGGCTCCATGTCCCCTACGCGGTCGCTGTTCGTTACTCTATGCAAACCAGCATTTTTAAAATAAATAACCGTTAGCTAGCCGGCGTAAAACAAAGCTTTCCAAGCGAAGCCGAGTATTATCTGTTGTACGCCGATTTTGGCATCTTACGAGCTAAGAGGCGTGTTCTAAAATTGGCACGGTCACGGTGTTGTTTCGTGCAAATTTGCGAGCAAGATCTTAACACGTTTCTTTGTTTCTACCGTGCGAAGCAAGACAATGGCTACAAAGTTAATGAGGCCAGTAACTTACACGCAACTAATGTGTTAAAAGCTCGTTCTTTTGTTTTAGCGTGCTATTGTACCGTGAGCGTGCGTTCACCTTATTCCCTGAAATCCCGCGGAGGGTCACAATTAATAAATTTCAAAGCTTAAGCTATTCCATTTGAAAGGGGAATCGCCTGCAAATGAAGATTTTAAAAATCATGTTTAGAGTTTAATGCGTGCTGGGCATACAATGCACAGTTCACATTTTCATCTGTACACCTACACCTTCAAAAAGTAGTTGAGGCTCCATCTACTTTTCTTGACAGACTTAGGAACATTTAGCAGTGGAAATGCCACCCAACCAGAGTCGTTCAGACTGGAAATATGTCAAAATTTGTTTTTTCGGGTGTAGACTGTCTGATGTTTGACAATTCTAATAATGATGCTGCCGATGTTTATGAAGCACAGTGCAGTATTTTTAAGAAAATGGAGCACATCCTTATTCAGAAAATGGGCGACACCGGGTAATTACCCTGATTTCATCAAGCTGTTAGCTAAAAATCTGCCATCCAACGTGTTCATAACAATAAATCAAACAATGAATAATTGTGTAATTTAGTATTGTCAACTGAGTTGATAACGTAAATTGGCCACCGTAAAGACTTTAAAAGCTGACGTTTCGGGCGTCAGCCCTTCGTGAGAGCGATAGACGGAGGGCCAACGTTCGAAACGTCAGCTTTTAAACTCTTTACAGAGGTCAATTTACGTTATAAACTCAGTTGATAATACTTAATTACCCTGTTATACTTTACCACCGAAACAGCACCACAGTTTCTTTAGAAACTTACCCCCTTTATTCATTAATGAATAATTCTACTCAGGACACAAAGTAAATCATGAAATGAGCAGTATAAGACAAGTACTTTCCTCCTTTTCTCTTTAGTAGATTGCATATCATCTGATGCACGAGCTTGTATGGGATTTCTCGTGTTTTCCTTCTTCTGCATTTCCCTTTTTCGGTTTCCTATTCCCTATCTGAGATATAATGCCCTGACTTGTGCTCGAAATGCCACTTGTCGTGCAGCCTGAATGTAATTTCTTGTAGGGAGGTATGGACAGACGGGATGGACTATTTGGTCATGACTTCAAAACCCAAATTTTATTGGCTTGATAAGCCACCAGATTTCCTTAGATATAAGGCTCCGCTGAGGGAATTAAGTGCGCTCTAGCTCTCTTTCGCACCAGCTACGAGTCAATAAAGGCTCGAGTTACTTAGATTCAAATGTATCAATGATAAAATAATCTACCTCTCGGGGAAGTTAGTAACTTGCCACCCTACTTAAGTGTTCGAGTGACTCCCTCGTATCAGGATCATCTCTAATGGGTTCTCTCAATTTGGTAAGATATGAAGTCAACATTTAAACTTACTCTCTGTCTTCACAATAGTTTGTCCTAATGGCATAACAAACATCACAGCTCCCAGTGGTGAGCTTGTATATCCTGAGTCAGGTACTTATGGTAAGAATGAGACCAAATGTTGGAGGATTACGGTTCCCGACACTTATTATCGCATTCAGTATCGTATTTCCAGGTAAGTTTCCATGTATAACACTCGTCAGTAACATGCAAACTCTGAAGCTCACATTTCATTTCGATTTCATTTCAAGCTGCCGTCAATCAATATCTTAACGGATGTTAAAAAGCAGAGACAAACAAAATCACAAAGTCATTCCGTAACAACTCAGAAAATTACCTTTGAACCCTCTGAAATATATTAGTAGTTCCCGAGAGGATTTAAAAATGATCGCCGGCGGAATTAAGCGAATTCTTCAGATGGTGCATCTCCAACCTCGTAGCTTGCATGATCTTAAAAAGAGCGAGAGCAGTGTCAACCACTTTGAAGAAAGAATATTGGAAAAATGCTCGAGCCACGGCATTTTTTTTCGAAAGCTGCTTGGTCAACGTGTTTTCTTTCCTTCTGATTACGATATCAAATCAGAAAAAGAGGACGAGACTGAAAAGATACTTGCACGGCAAAAAAACAAGCGTTCACCGTACGGAATTGGTGGATGAAACTGCAAATGACTGAGGTGTAACACTCAAGTAACCAGGGCAATTACCAGATTTCTTTTCGTATATATTTTGATGTTATGATAATGACCGATAATTGTGTTGATAATCATCATCAATATAATTATGAATATCTTTCACTCATTCGGAAATCGCTGGAGATCCTTGCAAATTAAACTGCTTTCCTCTCATTGGTACGACGATTAATCACGAATTGCACCTTTTTTGCTCTTAATCGCATCTTTTCCAAAGCCAACGAGAAAGCAATACTGGATCAATATAATATTTTCGCAGACTAACTGAAAAATCCTGTATTTGAGCGACTGGATTTTGCGTTTTGAAAATGGATGTAATAAAGTGGTTCCTGAACTCTGTCTGATGCAATTTTGGTCTGAAATCATACTTGTGACTACCAATGAAACTCGCTCTGCGCGCCTGTTCGGTTTTGAAATCACGCGTATGATTTCAGACCAAATTTCACTTTACTCATTTCAATTATACCAGTAATCAATCAATCCTGTAACGGGACTTTTAGGGCCCAACACAGTCAGACTAAGGATAAAAACATTGTAAATATATTTAAAGCAGTTTATCTTCTCCAGTAGATCAATCTTTACTTTCTCCTTAAGGTTGGTAAGAAGTGAAAACCAGTTATATCGGTTTGTGATACTTTTCCCAGGGTTGACGTAGAAATGTGCTCTGCTTGTAAGTGCGACTATCTTCAAAAAGGAAATAACTACAACTTTTTGCACCAGGAGTCAAAGTTATGTGGACGAAATAGTTACAACTATTTACAAGGATATATCTCCGTCAACGTCTACTGGCGATCTGAATTTACCGACGGATCGACTGGCTATCTTCGCTTCGTGTCGGATGATACTGCACATTACACAGGATTTAAGTTGACCTTCATAGCTAAGTCCTGGTCAGGTGGGTAATAGCTATACAATGAGGTTTTCAATAGGGTGATGGCTTCTACAGCCAATGGTTAAAGTTTTATCAGCCAGTCTCAGAGAAAGCTCTAGTTGACCGTGGGGTGAAAAAACCCTACCCTCCTTACCCCGGCTGACCTTTAGTTACAGCCATTTGCAATCCACCCATGAATGGGCCTGTAACTGGGCTGTATGTAGGTGCTGACTTGAGCTTAATTTCTCTGCATTTCCATTGGCTAGACTGGCTGGAGGGCGGGCGATGTCTTAGCCCACTGACTGAGCAGTTGTCAGGCATGAGCCTAACAGCCGTCTGGCAAAACAGTACTTTGTCCAAATAAGCTAAGAAGCTCTTTTTAGCCCACGGGCAAACTACAATTTGAGACTGAGGAGTCCCAAACCTACCCTCCCTGCCCCTGGACTTTGGGCACTCAACTGCCACTGACCCACCCTGCTTACCGTTGCTGGTTTAGACATTAAACTCCCACCCCCTCCTTTTGCAATGGCTGGAGCCGGCATATATTTGCAACCTCTCCTAAGCCTGCTGCTTTATACTCTCCACCACCCTCTAACCACAGGTTATTTACCCACAAGCTTAGCTGTGTCAGGGTATGAGCCTGACAATCAATGTTGCTACACACGGGCATATTTTTTCAAATCAAAGCAGACGTATTCTCTTGATAACTTTTATTGATTTCGTTAATTTTCCATGTGGTAACAGACTACTTTCATTTTGCAGATGGTGACATAAACTATCTGAATGCAACCGAAGATGAAACTATTGAGTTTGGCACACCAAAAGTCGACATTGAGAAGTACCCCTCAAGTTATGCAGAACAGTGGATTTTAATCGTCCCTGAAGGACGGAATGTCCAGATAGACTTTGATATATTTGAGCTGGAAGACAGTGAGGGTTGTAAAAACGATTATGTTGAGTTCCGTGAAACATCCATCGTGGCTGGTAATTCCGATGGCGATATGGGTCCAATCCTGACAGGACGCCTTTGTGGAAATACAAAGCCAAACTCGATACTGAGTCAAGGGAACATAGTTTGGGTTCAGTTCCTGAGTGACAGTAATTCCACTACTGTAAACAAGGGATTCAAAGCTACTTTCAAAGCAGGTGTGTTATATCGATGAGTTTTTTTATGTCTATCTTTAGTAACGCGGCACGTAGGTTTTTTTACATCTTTTTCTTTGAAAAGTAGAGTTCATTCAACTCATAGTAGATAATCTCGGTGTTTTACAACTTGACATGATCGCCGCAGGGCAATGTTTGGGGATTTCTGTTTGTTTGTTTTTAATACGCAGCAAACGTTTTTCCTCTATCTAGTCAACTAACCTCAAAAAAGGCATGGTTTGTATATTGTTTTTATATCTATCTTTCTATCTTTCTCGTTTTTTCAGGACGGGGAAGCGGATTGCCTGTAAGCCGTCCAATGATGCTTCTTCATTTCTTAGCTTTGATCATGCATGTGTCAAAGAATAACTTGTTCTAGTCCTGTCAAGTGTACCCAGGAGATGTCTTTAGATCGCTGAAGTTTTGAATCTTATGCTTTTTGCTTCACCCTGATGTGGACTGAAAAGTTATAATATCAAGGATTTTAGCGTGAAGTTTAGTCCCGGGAATCTTTCTTTTAGATCATTTTTAGCTGTTAGCAGATCGAATTTATCTGCGTATTATGGTTTTTTTTAGCGTTAAAAAGTTTTTCGGATCACTTTTATATTCAAATCGGTTTCATTTGTATGCATAAATTTAGTACAAGATAAACGAAGTGTAACCGGTGTGAAAGCCCTTAGACTTGAAAAAGCTTGAAAAACATAATGTGCATCTTAAAAGTAATTTAGTATATATGCGTTATTGGCCAAGCGTGAGGACAAGATGGCAGGACATTGTCACAACTTCTTTTATTTTTTTGCATTCTTGTGGCTGGGACGAAGTCTAGGTGCATAAAAAATCAACAACGGGGCTAAACAAAACAAAACGGGGCTAACATTCAGCCATCTTGACCCAACAAGCTTGGTAAATCAAGGATTTATCATATAACAAACATGTATCTCTAGTAAGAATCAATAGTGACTTATCACTTTGTGTTCTAGTCTTGATATTTTCAGGTTTTTATAGCGCAATAAAAGGCTCACGAAACTCGTTCATCCTCTCTTTGTTCTGACAGTCATATGCCGCCTTTTAAGACTCCATTGCTGACATTGTCCTAACATCACAAACACTGTAAATCCTCGAAGCAATTTATTCTCGCGTGGGCAATCCCGATTGGGCAAGATAGGTCGATCTTCTTCGCTCAGGTAGTCAGTTAGAACAAAGGATTCGCTTCCTCTTTCCCACGAGCGCTGTTAGCTAACGTGCGTGCTCCCTCTTCCCCCCTTTCCTCAGTTTTCCCCCATCCCCGTACTTAAAAAGAGAGATAAAAAAAGAAAACTTTAACTACAGAATATTTTTTGTAGTTTTCTAATAATGTGCGCCCTTCTTTTGTATGTAAATAATTTTTTTAACGAGATTACCCAATAATCGAAGTATTCGAACGACTTTCTGGAACTTCCCTTCAATTTTCTCCTTGAATCACTGCTTCGAAAAGGTATAAAAATTCAATGAGCACTTAAGATATCCAACTGCATATGAGGTTTTGGTATATGCGGAAAAATGCTTTTAATAAGCGCTACACCGGAACAGGGGCGCGGGTATTAACTGAACAAACAACTAACAAGGAAACGAAAAGAAGGCCATCAATCCAACAAGAAGATAAGCAAAACACAAGTTTTGGGGTAAATTTCCTGGAAAACTACTGTGAAACGACAAAATGTCGTTTTGGATGATACTTTTACAAAGTTCGATCGCGAAAATGCTGAGAAAAAAAAATGGCAACTTTCTGAAAAAGTTAAACCACCAAAGAATCTTTGTATATTTCTTTTAATTTAACGAGGAAAGTCTATCACCAGCCCTTGACTATATCTAATAGACCCAGTTTTTTACTGTCTTATGTCCAAACAATGAAAGGGGATCATTGGCAAACTTACTCCCTATCAGTTGGTAAACATTGCAGCTATAGAGCAGACAGAGGTACATGAACTAAAGCAAGATGAGCAGAGAGCAATCGGGAAAGAAGCCCGAGGTCATAGCCCATTTAGCCGATTTGACCCAACAAAACTAAGATTAGCAACGACGTTGAGGCTTAACAGTTCAAATTAATGGGAAGAGTACAATGAAACGAGATATTTTGCTTTTGCTTCTTTTTTCCTTTTTTTTTGTTTTGTTTTGTTATTGTTGTTTTCCCATTGGAAGAGGCTAGAAGGGAACGTACAATTATCCTCCCGGACAATTCGCATCGTTTTCCGGCATTCAGTTTACACGGAAACTTTACTATCAGCCTCAACTAGATGAACTCGACTTAGTCAAAAATATGCTTAATCTTTAATTCCTCCAGCCACATCAAGCCCTTTTTGTTTATTCGATGAGTTGAAGAACCCAAAAGCCACCCGCAAGTGGTCATTTGCCATGTTCTCACAATAATTACGCGCTTAATCTCCGGACGATTCGCCCCTCTACCATATGCATTTTAATGGTACTATAAAACCTTCATTCACTGTATTACTTGCAAGTTTTGATAGCTAAGTTAGTCGCGCAAGCAAATTAACATGTAATGGAGCGAGTCTTCATTAAGATCGAGGGCGTGTCGAATGGGGTGAATTTTTCTTAATATTCCGTTTTTAAAATTCTGTTTTAATAATATTCTGGTCCTTTTTTGTTATCAAATATATCACCTTTATTGATTTCGTTTTATTCTTCATGTAGTAACAGACTTATTTTATTTTGCAGGGGGTAAATAAAATTATCTGAATGCAAGCGAAAATAAAACTATTGAGTTTGGCACACCAAAAGTCGACCTTGAGTTGAGTTCGCTGAGGCATCTATCATAGTTAGTGATCGTAAATCAATACTAGACCATTTTTGTCCAATCCTGACCGTTTGGCTTTGTATTTCCACAGGCGTCCTTAGGACGCTCGTGGAAATACAAAGCCAAACTCGATACTGAGTCAAGGGAACATGGTTTGGGTTCAGGTTATGAGTGACAGAAACTCTACCACTGTAAACAAGGGACTAAAAGCTTCTTTTAAAGCAGGAGTGTTATAACAATGAGGTGTGTTAAGTTTGTCTTACGTAATATGGCACTGAAGTTCTTTTACATCTTTCTCCGTCAGAAGGTATACCTCATTCAACTCTTAATTAATGATCAACCTACTGTTTTATCACTTGTCACGACCGCAGCAAAGACTGTTTTTTTCTGTTTTTCGTAAAACAACTTACTTTTTCACTATAGTTAGTCCATTAGCCATGGAAATAAATGACTCATGAATTGTCCTCAAATCAATCTTTTTTATTGTACCAGGACAAGGAGGATTATTTGTCGGCTGTTCATTAACGCTTCTGTCCTTCTCCGCTTTGATCATGCTCGTGTCGAAGTACAACTTGTTTTATTTCCGACAGGTGAATCCAAACGAGGTTTTCAGTTTGCTGAAGTTTTGAATCCTTTACTGTTAGTTTAACACTGATTATGAATTGAAAACTTTCAAGAACACAAAGGAGCATTTTGTCAGTGTACTTTTGTTAGATCATTGCTTTCTTAATGTCAAGAGAGTTTATCCTCTCTTGTTGAAATAAATCGATTTTCTTTTATATGTGTTGTCAGTAAACTACAAAAGTGATTCGAAATAGTTTGATTGAAAACTTCAAATTAAACCTAACTCAAAGAAGAAATGTCATTCTTATTAAAGTCAACTGTCAAACATCAAGGTCGAAGAATTTTTTTTAAAAAGGTCAACCATCAAAGCTATCCCCACACTAAGAAACTCTGAATAATGAAATTGTAGTCCTACTTTTAGTAAGTCTTAAGACCACGAGATAAAAAAATTCGCACCCTATTGTTACTGCACCGACCCGTTCGGGCGAATCAAGGAATGTCTTTCCCCTTCCCCCAACCCTCACCTACTCCCGGGAGAAAGCATAAAATATTCCAATGATCACCTCAGAAAAGTACTTAGACACCTTTGATATGAACCAGCCTCGCTTTAAACCATAATTAGCTAGGAGACTTGTTCACAAACATAAAATATTCCAATGATCACCTCAGAAAAGTACTGAGACACCTTTGATATGAACCAGCCTCGCTTTAAACCATAATTAGCTAGGAGACTTGTTCACAACATTTGGAAGCAACTTATAGTGTCTACTCTGTACATAAATTCCGCGTATTGTGAGATTTTAAAGAAAATATCATCCACTATCTCTTAACTGTGAGATGAAACACCTATCATCTGTCTTTATTTTTGATTTTCATTCAGTGAAACCCGCTATTAATTAAACTTGTCTTGCTGGTATGAATGGGAGCCAGCCAGGAGATTCGCCGCGAGCCACAACATTTTCATGAGGCATTCCATCAATCAAAATGAAAGAAAAGTCACTCAAGGCACAGAGTCGCCTGACATGGACAAACCACTCGACTAGCCCTTCTCACTCTCAGCTAGGTTTATTCTGATCAGGAAATTTACAAGTTTTACACTTTTTTAGTCCTGGCTTTGTTTTCGCATTTAGCCTAGTGCATTCTCCTTATTTCATGTTTTATGACATAGGGGGATAAAGTACTCTCTTGCTCATGATGATAAATTAACTCATATATTTTCCAAAAAATAAAGGACTTTACCGAGATTGTAAACAAAGTTGAGTTGAAATAGGATCTCCCGGTGAAGCTGTTTGCCGCGCAAAGGCCACTAGAGACTTCACGTATAATAGTGATCGAGACGCTTTACTAACGTTTTCACGAAAGAACAATTTTCTCAATTATTTGCACGCTTTTTAAGATTTCGACTTAAAAAAAAAAAGAAAAAAAATCGACCAGCCCGCGGCTGTTTAGAGTAACCTCAACATCACAGCAATTTTCAGAGTTCTAACGAAGCCCAGTCGCAAATACCATTATTAAACAAATTTCTGCGGTTATGTTAAGCTACCAGTATCAGAGGTATTGGGAATTACAATGTGTCTTAATCCCGATTTTTTTTCATAGCTTGGCCATTCATTTTTACTGCGAAGAATCTCCTCAATCAAAATACAATGGGGTAATGTGGAAATGATTCGTTAAAAACAATTATTGAATAAATAGAATAACACTGAAAAACCTCTTATGTCAAAGTCTGGCAATTTTCATTGCGGCCTCAGTTTAATCTTAGAAACAAATGTAGGAGGTTTTCTATTGAATGGAAATCACACGCACTAAAAGATCATCTTATCGTCACTAGAAGTCGATAGAGTTATGCTCAACTCAAAACTCATTCATTGCAGCCGTTGTGATAGCAGGGTTGGGGAGCGATCCTCTCTACTACGATCTCCTTCTAAGTTGCACGCTACTGAGCAGGTAAGTTAGATGAATGATACCCTCGTTAATTTAAGGGACCTTTAGCAAACTACGAAAGTAGCGGCATGAGGACGTGGCAAAACAACAGATCTAATGGTCAGAACAATAGCTCAGGATGAGCGTTCTAAACCTTTGAACATTTCTTAGCCGTCCTCTGGCAAAACAGCGACGTGAAAACTAAAAAAAAATATCGTCTGCGAACGGAAACTGCGACGGCATATTAAGGAAATTTACCTTTGAAACTGAACGCTGCTCACATAGGTTATGCTGAAGTTGAGTTGTGGCGCTGTAATAGACGGTAAACATATGACACCATTCACGACTGAAATTCTAACTTAAAGTAGCAATTCACTTTTTAATCAACATCTTCCTCGGCGTTGCCGTCCCGACAGCTTAAGATCCTTGATATGATTTTTTTCCTTCTGATCTTTTGCCCTTTGGTTGACACTTGCGCTACATGAGGTGGCTGGCTTCAATACTTGCAAAGGAAGGATAATTTCGCTTTGAAGTCATTGTTGTCCAAATTGCTGCCAGCGTTACCAGACCCAGAGTAAGAGTCACGGACATGTGCATAAAAGCGGCACTGTCTCAGTGTTTTGGGTATCCTCACACCCTAAACGCTAGTGTGTTCAATTGTTGTGAAGTATCTTGAAAAGAGCGATCAGTCAGCAGTTGCAAGTGAATTTCATCGCTTCTAAACAGTTCAGCCGATCGATTTGAGACACGCACGGAAAGAGGACTTTTGCACTTGTTGGAATTTCACATTTGAGAGTAATCATAACTTTCTGACTTGTTTACTATGTGTGTGTGTGTGTGTGTGTGTTTGGGAAATTTTGCTATTTCCTCAGTGACCTTTGCAATGCCATTAGAATTTTACTACGAATTAGGACAAATATCTTGGCAGCAGTGAATCACTGGGATATGAAAAACTCTTCGAGTAATAAAGCGACTTTATTTTCTTACTTTCTTTTTACTGAAAATATCTTCCTCATTTTCAGTTGGAAAATTTCTCGTAATGCCGTGCAATACCAAAGGTCAAATAGTTAAAAAATTAATGTTTTTTTTGCCAAAATTTGAAAGCCTCCGAGGTAGGACATCGGTTCCTTTGAAGATTAGCGAAAATTTGGCTATTTGAAAAACTTTGGCAAGTTTTTCAAACAGGGGGTCGCACTTATTTTTCGCTACTTTTTCACAATTTTTTCTTAAACAAAAGAGAAAAACTCTGGTGCGACTGGGGCCTAACTGCATAAATTCTCCTTCCCATCGGTCGAGAACTATTGTCAATAAGGTTATAGACAATTAAAATGACATTCCATGAAATACAACCCTCGCCATGTCGAAGAAAAATTTATCTCGTAAAAACAATTGGAAAATTTAAAAAAAATGCAAATATTCATAACTTTGAAATGAAACCACTCGACTGCGTCGCATGGTTAAGTTCATCGTCGACGTCATTTCTAGGATCAATAAGGTTACAGACAATGGAAAACTGTGCTCAATATGTTAAACATCTTTGAATAAGGTCACTGTTATTTTAACTAACCACGCTGGCCGTTGTCGTACTCTGCACAGTGAATCCTGATATTTTACTGCTATAAACTAAAGAAATTTACGAAGCGGAAGAATGGGAGTATTCAATTCCAACCAACTCATTACAGCTGCTTCTGTCATTGGTAAGTTGTTCATCCCTCATGTATCAAAACATCCTAATTTCTCGGAGAGCGACACACCTGTATCATTTTCTCCCGCTTTCAAGTTAAGTTCTTTTGATTTTCATTTTCATTATGTCTTTTAGCCTATTAATCTTTATGATAATGTGACAAGGATCGAACAGCTCGTTTACAGACTTGACAGGGTGTTCGCAAACCCAGTTCGAAACCGCATACATCGTGCTCAAGAGTACTTTGTTACTTTCAAGAGTACTTTCGTTAACCTGGTAGTATTTAAAGTAAATTTAATCTTTTTAGACAGTTTCAGTTTGACTAGCTGGGTCTAAGAAAGTCCTGATAAACCGTAAAAAATTCACGGAGGTCTTTTCACTGATGAAATCAAGAAGAGAAAGAAATGCTTGTTTTAGAAACATCCAGAAACAACGCAACCGAGAAATTATGGCCTCAGGGCGATTGTTATGCATACGCTGAACTTCTCTTGGGCCGCACCTAATTAAAATGGTTATATAGTAACTTGTCTTCATTTGGGGAAGCAAATTTTAGTTTGGAACTCATTTGTATTTCATTTTGTGTTTTATTTCATCTCCGGTTATTTTTTCCTCTTAGCTTATTTTTTCTCTTTTGCGGTTAAAACTCTGTCTCGTTCCAGTCTCTTCTAGACAAGAGAAAATAATGTCCCATTGTTTTATCTTGCTTTTCGCCTAGGTTCTTGATGCGTTTGATAAGAAAGGACAATTAAATGCCAGTCTATATGGCCACCTCCTGCATTGTTTTTTTCATTCTAATGTCTAATGAATTTTTTCTTGTTTCAGTTTTATTACTATTCTTTGAAAAAGGACAATGCGATTCAAGTAAGTTTGGAACCCTTATTGTTTCGGTTTAAAATGGAAATTCTTTGTAAATGTATTCAGTTTATAATAGACTTGTTGTTGATTCCAATATCAACAATTCTTCAACCCAACGAACGTTTTTAATGATTGTAATTAATAGCAGAAAGATATCTACTACAACCTTAATACCTACTCTCCGATCGACGATCTTCACAAGTTTTTCGAGTCCAAAGTTAGAGTAAACATGACAATCGAGTCTGAAGTTCAAGCATGTACAACGCGACGTCACAATATGCTAACTAGAGCCTTCAACAATTGATAAATTCAAGGCTTAAGCTATTCCATTTGAAAATGGAATCGCCTGCACATGTACTTTCTAACCTACATTTAGTTTTGAAATATCATGTCTGGAATTATATGCGTGCAGGGCAGACAATGCACACTGTACTTTCACGTTCTGTAGACATGCACATTCAAAAAGTATTTAAAGCCGCATCTACTCTGCTTGAAAGACATGAGAAAATTTAGCAAGGGATCTGGAAATACCACCCAAACCGAGTCGATTAGACTGATGAAAATATCATATTTCATGATATAAAATATCATGTGTGCGTAGACTGTCTGATGTTTGACTCGATTTGACACTTCTAAAAATGATGCTGACAATGTTTATAAAGTACAGTGAAGTATGTTAGGAAAATGGTACACATACTTTTTCAGAAAATGGGTCACACAGGGTAATAGCTAAAAATCAGCCATAAAAAGTTTTCATAACAGTAAATCAAACAATCAGTAATTGTCAGAGTGTAATTTAGTATTATTCAAGTGAGTTGATAACGTAAGTCGGCCACCGTAAAGAGTTTAAAGCTGAATGTCCTGCAGACTGGGACGGACTATTTGGTCAGGACTTCAAAAGCCAAATTTTATTCGCTTGCTAAGGGACCGGTCATTATTTATCGCCTGGGGGGGGTCGGAGTATTTAGGGGGGGATCACATGGTTTTTTGAAGACCTTTAGGGAGGATCAGCCGTAATTGACAAGCATAATGGGGGGGATCAGACCAAAAAAAAAGGAATTTTAGGTCGCGCCGGGACCCCGGGTGATTGCATTTGTAAATACTTTGGTAGGATTTGCCGCTGGGACTCTAAACCCCCAACCATATATTCAAGACCACGTTCAGTTGTATTTTGTATTATATAAACTCTATTCTAGCCCAGACACAAAACCCAAACCCTTTTACAGACCCTCCATTTTGTAAAAAAGAATCACTATCGTAGTCTAACATACACGTTTTTATTCAGGCACGATCTAAATTAGAAAGGTAATCAAGATTTTGAGAATGGAATACTTACAATTGCTCAAAATTGTTTCATAACGTTTCAGTTTGTTTTATAGAGAATCGTAATCTAAAATCATAAACTTTCATTATTTTAATACGCGGCCGAATGAAAATAACAAATAAAAAAGTGTTTATTTTGGTGAGGCTGTATCTTGTTCCGCTTCCGTGTCAGAATCTTCGGCAGCCCTCTCCACTGGCTCTTGCACAGTCTCCTCGTCAGATTCATCTGAATCCTCGCCCGAACTTGACCCTTTTTCAGCACCATTACTGCTATTCTCTTCGTTCATTCTGGCCACTACCACTTTCAAATTGCGTGCCAGCTCTGTTTCAAACACGCCTCTTTCCAAAAGCCATAGCAGAGGATCCAGGTGGAGACGCTTGACAAATCTCGCAGTGAATCCTGCATTAATACTTGAGATACATTTGTAAGTATTCTTTTCGAGTGAATCGAAAACCTCTTTAGCTACCTCTTTTGAGGTAAGTTTTTCTAGGAGAATTGCTGCTCGCTGATGCAACCTTTTCTCCTTGATTTTTTTCACTTTTCTCTTGTTTTCTTTTTTTCTTCGGGATTGGCCGTTGTTCCCCATGGGAGATGGGAACTTTCTCTTCAAGCTCATGAGGGTGGTCGTGAGCGCATTGGAGGCTTTCTGCAGCTCTTGGTGTATGGCCTTCACTCGCTCTTGAGCTTCCTGGAAATATTTGAGCTCATCACTTGCAAACGACCTTAAGGTATGCTCTTCTGTATAAAGGTTCTTTCGTCTGTTGTCGATAAATGAGAGCAAATCGGATGCTGAATTAAAGGCCTCATGGACGGTGGTCAAGGAGGACTCACACTTCGCGACATCACCACTGCCCTTACATCCATCCACGCCTGACATGAACTTCGTGATGTTTTGGCACACTCCCCAATTCTCGTTTCTAAGCAAGTTGTTTTCTTTATCGGAAAGGGCTTTTATCTTTGTGTTTAACTGCCAACGCATTTGCTGTTGCTCGAGGAGATACTGTTTGAAACCGGGTTGTTTACTCACGAATGAAGATTCATAAATCTGCGGTACAACACTATTGTAGAATTTCAGCCTTTCTGTGACAAACTCGGCAATTTCTGATGCTCTTGTGGATGGCGCAACTCTAGAGTGGGAAAAATATAGGAGATTTGAGGATCTTTCAGAAGAGGAAATCAAACAACTGTCTCTCCAGTCATACGAAGAGTACGAAAGGAAACGGATGGAGAAAAATGCCTGGTATGTCTGTAGTCAGGTAGCCGAGAGAATTGATGATGCCCCTGTCCTTAAAGATTACATCAAGAGCAAAGTAAGCGAGTCCCCTGATGAATTATTCTTTTTCAATTCTGTTTACCTCGACAACTATCGGGGTGCATCAGAACGAAACAAAGAGCAAGCGCCCGGTGCAGCACACTTCCGAAAGATCGAATCGTTTATGGAAGACCACTATATTCGTGGAGAACTTTTTATGGAATTCTGTCGTGATGCCTGTAAAGAGTCAAGAGAAGAAAGTTCCAATCTCTGTTCCTGGTGTTCTAACAATAGATGGGTCGGTCCAGAAACGGAAAGAATTCCGCAACCTGTACCAGATTCAAACAATCCTGGACATTTCATGGATATCTATCAGACGGAATCGACGGGCAGGACACCAGATGATTACCTTCCAAGAAAATGTATTAAAGATCTGTACGAGGAACATTCTGACAGTATCAGAAACGATCAGGATACCATGAAGAGCTTCTGCTCAAAATATAATGTGGAAGAGAAGCACGTCATTGCATATGTTAATCATTTGAAGGATATTGAGATCCGAAAGGATATCAGAACAAGAGCAGCTCAGGAGCGAAGAAGGCAAGAGGCCGAACGAACGTACAAGGACTTTCAATGGGATAACCTCATCGAGGGTGGCAAAGTTGAAAAGTTGCGGGTAAGAGAACTAGACCTGTATCTCAACAAGCATGGTTTGACGACTGTGGGTCGGAAACTTGACAAAGTGAAGGCCATTCGATGTCACTATTACCGACAGAATAAAGAGACTGTGATAACAGAAGAACTGTCGAGTGATGAAGATGACGTGGAATCCGAGGATGAAGAATCCGAAAGTGGAGAGGCAGAGAGCGACGATGACTATATTTTCGTGGATTTGGATGAACAGCCTGAGATTGGCACTTCCTCGACAATTCAGTTCGTATCTGACGGGCAAATATTTACCGTTGTGGTTCAAGGTCCATGAGACGTAAGTACCACTATTAAAATATCACTTGCATATTCAAAAAGTTATTTGGCGGTGGCTGGGAGAAAAGGGGGGGGGGGGATCATGAAACTTTCCACTACCGATAAGGGGGGATCTCTAAAAAACTAGATACTCTACGGGGGGATCAGGTAAATGCTCCGATGTGACAACAAAAATACTCCGACCCCCCCAGGCGATAAATAATGACCGGTCCCTAAGCTACCACATTTCCTTAGATATAAGGCTCCGCCGAGGGAATTAAATGCGCTCCAGCTCTATTTCGCATCAGCTACGAGTCAGTAAGGTCTCAAGTTATTCAGATTTCATTGTATCAATGATAACAATAATTTCCCCACAGGGAAGTTAGCAACTTGCCAATCCACTAAAGACTTCGAGTAACTCCCTCTTAACAGTACATTCTCCCATGCATTCTCTCAATTTGGGTGAGAAATTAAGTCAACTTTTAAACTTACTCTTTGTCTTCGCAAGTTTGTCCCAATGGTATGACGAACATCACAGCTTCCAGTGGTGAGCTTGAATATCCTGAGTCGGGTACTTATGGTAAAAATGAGACCAAATGTTGGCGAATTACGGTTCCTGACACTTATTACGACATTCTATATCGTTTTTCCAGGTAAGTTTTCCACGTATAACACTTGTCAGTAACATGAAAACTTTGAGGCTCACACTTCATATCCATTTCATTTGATGCTGCCGTCAATCATCATGTTAGTGGACATCTAAAAGCAGAGACAAGCAAAATCACAAAGTCATTTCATAACAACTCAGAAAATAACCTTTAAACTCTCTGAAATATGGTATTAGTTCCTGAGAGGATTTAAACACGATTGCCGGCGGGATTAAGCGAATTTTTTAGATGGTGCATCTCCAACCTCGTAGCTCGCATGCTCTTAAAAAGAGCAAAAGGAGTGTCAACAATCTTGACGAAAGAATGTTTGAAAAATACAGGAGCCACGCCATTTTTTTTCGAAAGCTGCATGGTCAGTGTGGGTTTTCTTTCCTTTCCGATTACGATTCCAATAAGAAAAGAGGACGAGAGTAAAAAAATATTTGGTGGATAAAACTGCAAATGATTGATGTGTAACGCTTCAAGTAATCGGCGCAATTACCAGATTGCCTTTCGTATTTTATTTTGATGTTATGATAATGACTGATAATTGTGTTGATGATCATTAAAACAATTGTCAATCGTCAAAACAATTGTAATTATCTTTATTACACTCATTTGGAAATCACTGGAGATCCTTGCAAACTGCTTGCCTCTTATTGATGCGATTAAATCACGAATTGCACCCGTTTTGTACAAGTAATCACATGATTTCGAGTGCAATTTGGAATAAATAAGCACGACTAAGAGACTAAGAGAATTGCACGAGCCCGTAGGATGAGTGCAATTTGTAGTCTTTGAAGAAAATTACAAGTGCTTATTTATTCCAAATTGCACGAGAAAAATCATGTGATTACGTAATATAAAATACATGAAAAAATACGAGATGGCTTGTCATAATTATGCAGAAGCAATGCATACGCATCAAGTGCAAAAATAATTTACTCAAACCCTGCAACTGACATTGTGCGTTTGGTAAAAATAACTGCGTACGATCAAAACAATAATATACAATGATAATTAACATCTTAAAGGCGCAAAAAAGTTGAAAGTCCGGCCTAACAGCTCAAGGAATTGTTCAGTCTGGTTTGTTACTTCTTTTCACTGAATTAACCCTCTTCTGCATCGAATTACTTGAAAACTACATTTATCTTAACATGGTTGGAAAAGAATAAAAACATTGTAAATATATTCAAAGTAATTTATCTTCTCCAGTAGATCAATCTTAACTTTGTCCTTGAGGTTGGTAAAAAGTGGAAACAAGTTATATCGGTTTCTGATATTTTTTCCAGGATTGACGTAGAAATGTGCTCTGATTGTAAGTGCGACTATATTCAAAGAGGAAGTACCTACAGGCTTATTCACTGGAATTCTAAATTATGTGGACGATATAATTACAACTATTTACAGGAATATCTCTTCAACGTCGACTGGAGAACTGACTTTACCTACAATTTTGGTGAATCGACGGGCTATCTTCGCTTCGTGTCGGATGATACTGTACACTACACAGGATTTAAGTTGACCTTCATGGCCATGTCCAGGACAGGTGGGTAATAACAATATAAAGATGGTCTTCATAGGGTGATGGCTTTTACGGCCAACGGTTAAAATTTTAACAGCCATGGAGTCTTAGCCCAATGGCTGAGGTGTAACAGGCCACAAGCCTAACTACCAATCCTGCAAAATAGAGTGCCATCAAGATCAGTAAGACAAGCCCTTTCCAGTCTCAGAGAAGACTCCAGTTGACCGAGGGGTCCAAAACCCTACCCTCCTTACCCCGGCTGACCTTTAGACACAGAGCCATTTGCAATACACCCTTGAATGGGCCTGTACTGAGCTGCATGTAGGTGCGAACTTGACGTTAACTACCCTCCATTTTCATTGACTAAGCTGGCTCGAAGGTGGGCACTGTCTAAGCCCACTGACTGAGCAGTTGCCAGGCATAAGCGTGACGGCTGTCAGACAAAACAGTACGTAGTCAAAATAAACTAAGAAGCCCTTTTCAACCCACGGGCAAACTATAATTTGAGACTGAGGAGTTCAAAACCCACCCTCCCTAGCCCTAAACTTTGGAAACTCGACTGCCAGTGACCCTCCCCTCCATTTTCAATGGGTGGAGCCGGCAGATTTTTGCAGCCCCGCCTAAGCCTGTCGCTTTGGACCCACCACCACCCTCCAACCACAGGGTGCGTCACCCACTAACTAGCTTAGCTGTGACAGGGTATGAACCTGACGATAAATGTTGCTACACACCGGCATAGTTTTTCAAATAAAATCGGACATATTCTCTTGATAACCTTTATTGAGTTTTGGTAATTTTTCATGTGGTAACAGACTACTTTCATTTTTCAGAGGGTGACATATGCTCAATCTTTAATTCCTTCAGTCACATCAAACCTTTCTTTGCTTACTCGATGAGTTGAAGAACCCTAAAGCCACCCGCAAGTGGTCATTTACCACTTTCGCACAACATTTACGCCCTAAATCTCCGCACGATTCGCTCCTCTACCATATGCATTGTAATGGTACTATTAAATCTTCATCCACTTTATTACTAGCAAGTTTTGATAGCTAAGTTAGTCGGGCAAGTAAATTAACATGCCATGGAGCGAGTCTTCATTGCAATCGAGGGCGTGTTAAATGAGGTGAATTTTCTTGAAATTTAAGTATATTGCGGTAAAATAAACTTACTAATGTAGAATTTTTTTTCTGGTTTCTTTGTTTAAGTCAAAATTGTAACCTTCATTGATTTCGTTTTATTCTTTATGTAGTAACAGACTTATTTCATTTTCCAGCGGGTGACAAAAACTATCTGAATGCTACCGAAGATGAAACTATTGAGTTTGGCACACCAAAGGTCGACGTTGAGAACTACCCCTCAGATTACGCAGAACAGTGGTTTTTAATCGTACCTGAGGGACGGAAGGTCCAGATAGACTTCGAAATATTTGAACTGGAAGACAGCACGGATTGCAAAAACGATTATGTTGAATTTCGTGAAGCATCCATCATGGCTGGTGATCCTGAAAAAATATATGGCTATTTTGGTCCAATCCTGACAGGACGCCTGTGTGGAAATACAAAGCCGAACTCGATACTGAGTCAGGGGAATATGGTTTGGGTTCAGTTCGTGAGTGACAGAAACTCTACCACAGTGTACAAGGGACTCAAAGCTTCTTTTAAAGCAGGTGTGTCATAAAGATGAGTTTTGTTAAGTTTCTTTAGTAACGCGGCACGTAAGTTCTTCCACATCTTTTCCTTTGGAAAGTAGAGCTCATTCAACCCTTGGTAAATAATCCAAGTGTTTTATGACTTGACATGATCGCCGCAGGACAATGTTTGAATTTTTCTGTTTGTTTATTTGTTTTGATTTTGTTTTTGTTTTGTTTTTTAGAGACAGCAAATGTTTTCCCTCTAATTAGTCAACTAACCATGAAAATAAATGATTTGTATGTTGTCCTTAAATCTATTCTCTATCTTTCTCACTTTTCAGGACAGGGAAGATTACCTGTAAGCCGTCCAATGGTGCTTCTTTTTCTCTCAGCTTTGATAATGTATGTGTCAAAGAACAACTTGTTCTAGTCCTGTCAAGTGGGAATCTTTCTTTTAGGTCATTTTTAGCTCTTAGCGGATCGAATTTATCTGTACGTTGTGGTTTCTTTTTTTCGTGTCAAAAAGTTTCTCAGATCAGTTTTGGAGCTGAGTCGATTTCATTTGTATGCATAATTTTTGTACAAGATAAACGAAGTTTAATTGGTGTGAAAGCCCTTAGACTTGAAAAAGCTTGAACAACATTATTTGAGTCTTTGAAGTAACTAAGTATATATGCGTAATTAGCTAAGAGTGAGGACAAGGTGGTAGGACATTGTCACAGTTTTTTTTCTTTTTTTGCATTCTTATGGCTGGGACGGAGTCAAGGTGCATGAAAAGGCAAAAACGGGGCTAAACAAAACGACTAAACAAAACAAAACGGGCATAACACCCAGCCATCTTGACCCAACAAGCTTGGTAAATCGAGGATTTATCATATAACAAACATGTATCGCTTTAATAAGAATCAAGAGTGACATATTGCTTTGTGTTCTAATTTTGATATTCTCGGGTTTTATAGCACAATAAAAGGTTCATGAAACTCGCTCATCTTCTCTTTGTTCTGACAGTCATCTGCCGCTTTGGAAGACTCCATTGCTGACCTTGTCATAAAATCACAAACATGGTAAATTCTTGAAGCAATTTTTTCTTGCGCAGGCAATCCCGATTGGGAAAGATGGGTAGATCATACTCGCTCGGTTAGTTAGAAAAAAGAATTGGCTTCCTCTTTCCCACGAGCACTGCTGACAAGAGCGCGTGCACCCTACCCCCTCCCCTCATCCCCCCCCCCCCCCCATCATCTCACTTAAAAAGAAAAAAATGAAAGTTTTAAAAATATAATATTTTCGGTAGTTTTCGAATAATGTGCACCCTTATTTTGTATGCAAGTAATATTTTTTAGCGGGATTGCCCAAAAATCAAAGTATTCGAACAACTATTTGGAACTTCCCTCGAATTTTCTCCTTGAATCACTGCTTCGAAAAGTACAAAAATATGAATGAAAAGCTATTTATCGCCAAGGGGGTGGGGGTACCGGGGAGGGAGTACGAGTGTAGGGTTTCCCTCTTGTATTTCTGAATCTGTGCATTCGAGTCCATTTGTATCCAGTTCCCTCATGATATCCAACTGCATATGGAATTTTGCTGTATGCGGAAGAATTCTTCCAATAAGCTCTAGACAGGAACAGTTGCGTGAGTAATAACTGAACAAACAACTAACAAGGAAACAAACAAAAGGCTATCGATCCAATAAGAAAATAGGCAAAAACACAAAATATTGCGATATTGAGATAGTGACAGAAAAGGTTTTGGGGTAAATTTGCTGGAAAGCTACTGTTAAACTAAAAAATGTCATTTCGGATGATACTTTTACAAAGTCCGATCGCGAAAATGCTAAGAAAAAAAATGGCAACTGTCTGAAAAAGTTAAATCACATAAGAAAACTTTCTTTGTCTATTTGTACTAATTTAGCGAGGATAGTCTATCACCAGCCCTTGACTATGTCTATTAGAACCGGGTTTTTACTATCTTGCGTCCAAACATTGAAAAGGGATCATTAGCAAACTTACTCCCGACCAGTTGCTAAACATTGCAACTATAGAGCAGACGGAGCTACATGAACTAAAGCAAGATGAGAGGAGAGCAATCGGGAAAAACCTAACAGCCCGAGGTCATAGCCTATTTAGCCGATTTGACCCAGCAAAACTAGAATTAGCAACGAAGTTGAGGCTTAATACTTCAAGTTAACGGAAGGGTACAATGAAACGAGACATTTTTCTTCCGCTTTTTTTTTCCGTTTTGTTTTGTTTTTTTATTGTTGCTTTTCCCATTGGAAGAGGCTAAAAGGGAACGTACAATTTTCCTCTCGGATAATTCGCTCCGTTTTCATTCAGTTCACATGGAAAATTTACTATCAGCCTCAACTCGATGAACTCGACCCAGTCACAAATATGCTCAATCTATAATCCCTCCGGCCACATCAAACCTTTTTTGATTATTCCATGAGTTGAAGAACCCGAAAGCCACCCGCAAGTGGTCATTTGCCATGTTCGCACAACAATTGCGCTCCTAATCTCTGGACGATTCGCCCCTCTATCATATGCATTTTAATGGTACTATAAAATCTTCATCCACATTTTTACTAGCAAGTTTTGATAGCTAAGTTGGTCAGGCAAGTAAATAAACATGAGTGAGTTTTCATTGAGATTGAGGGCGTGTTGAATGGGGTGAATTATCTAAGATTCCGTTCTAAGTATATTGTGGTAAAATAAACTTACTAATATACAGGTTTATTGTAATATCTTTGTTTTTGTCAAATATACATCCTTTACTGATTTCGTTTATTCTTTAAGCAGAATTATTTTATTTTGGAGCGGGTGAAGCAAACTATCTACCTGCATGCTAAGTATGTACCTTCGCGATGTTTACACTTTATAAAATCATTCTCTACCTTCAATTTCTTACTTTGGGTCGATAATTAACAGGATGCACACGTGCACTTCGATTCTGTAAAAGGTAAAAGTGCGAGTGAAAACTGAGTGTGGATATGCCACGGAGACCTCCAAAGAAAGTCCTCCACCCACCCAGCCCATCTCAACTGGGAAGCATTGAATGCTGAAAAAGCCCAAATTTGAAAACTAAACAAAAAAAAAGAGTGTACAGAGAAACTGGAATTTACCTTTTATTTTGATGTGAACTAGTCAAGCATAAACTACAGTTCGTCTCGAGGTTGTACATAACCTCTTGGATTTTACATATAGACCTTTTACACAGATTTTCCAAAAGGTTTCTGAGTGATTTATTACAGCTATTTTCCTCTAGTTTATACCGGAAACATTTGGCCGTGTTCATAACATTTTTATTCTGGTTCAGAGAGCTAAGAAAAATAATGTACTCATATGAAAACTTTGTTTTTTCTCTTGTCTTTGAAATAACAAAAAATCCGTGCCGAAGAAGTTTAATTAGCATCTAAAATTGGATAAGGATATTATTATTAAATAAGATACATAAAATGTAGTGTGTCTTCCGAAACTTCCATATTTCTTATGCGATCAGTGGGCCCGTGTGCGTGTAACTGCCTATGTTTTTACGTGGTTGTTACTTTGTTGTGGTTTTATTATTTTTTTCACAAAATTTATGTGCTGAAATACAGTACTATAACCTCAGCAGATATTAGGGTACTCTTAGGTGACCAGGACGTCAAAGGAGTGATGTCTAAATTAAGCACTTGACTCTGAAACAAAATAATTTTATATTCTTCACGTTCTGTGTTCTTCAGTAAACATCTTCCTGTGGAAGGTATGAGAGCGAGAATAAATTACAGTTTATGACGTCAGGAGTTTGGTGGATTCTTCATAATGACGAAGGGCATGCCCGTCCAAAAAGTAAAAAATAAAAGACTCGTCTAGATGATTTGCATTTATTAATAAAACCGTGAGTTTTGCACAGCACTTTCACACGTGACTTCATCGGAAAATTTTCAACAGCGTTACTTTTAAACGACTAAAACGTCAATTTTTAACACGCAATACTAATCAGTCTGGTTATCTGGTTGTTGGCGTCGAGCATTTGGAGGCATCATGCGGTTCCGCCACTGTCATTCTCCTCGAGCGCGCACACGCACCAAAGAAGACGTCAGCTATCTAGCCTGGAACTGACAGAACACTTAAAAAGAAACTCTCCGATTTTTAAGTTGTTGGTATTACGTTTAATACAGATCAACCTTGTACATTCAAGTATAAATTCACGTTAAAAAAACTAAGTAATTTTTATGAAATTGTGCTAGGGAACTGAAAGGGATGTAAAATTTTGAAATCCTGCTTGGTACTCAGTTAATGAAATTACAACACGCTGTTCTTTGATGCGACCACAAGCAAAGCGGAGAGGAAGAGCAGAGTAAGCGGGCTGGAAACAAATAATCTTCCTTGGCCTGTAAAATTCAAGACAATGAAAAAAAGTCAGAGTGTAATCTTCTTTTAACACTTTCTAAGGTGAGTCATTTCTGCTCCTGAAGTTCCTGCTCAACACGTCATTAGAGAGTTTCAGATTTATGTTCGGTGTGTTAACCGTAAACGTCAAACCGTGGTTAGTGGTTAGAGGTTAGAATTTAGAAGTTTCAAAACCGCTGGAGTTTGGTCACGTGACTCCTAACGGTTTGCGGTACGTTACACGTACTGATTCAGTAAAAAACATACTTCTAAAACTCTCTATTGCAATTATTTGACGCTGAGGAAATGAAGCAAGTCGATTCAAGCGATGAAAACACGGTTTGCATCCTTCTCTAGCTCACTTCCTATTTAAAAAAAGCTGGGAGAATCTAGAAATAGCCGAGTTGGTGACGCAAACCTCTCTCACCTGGAAAACTTTTGCGGTGTCTATTCGAATTCATTCCTCTGGAAAACATACAAGCCATAAACGTAACATTTAGGATTGATATGGCTCGGAAAGGACTTCCCGCCTTCAGAATCAACCCTAAATGGGGTCGGAGGGGAGGGAAGGGGGAAGGGGGAAGGGGTGGGGGAATTCATTGTCTAAGTTTGATCATGTCTTTGAGAGGTCAGCAGAGGCTGATATGTGACGTTGAGAAACATCCCTTTTGCAGCCGCGAGAAGCGAGAATGTACCACAGCGACACTTTAAGAGGAGAGCCCTCTTGCAGGCTAACTCCAAAAAGCATCGCAAGCAGTCCCGAGAGAAGTCCCGTCGCCACGAGAGGTTTTTATACTTCACCTGCTTTAAAGGTTGCTTTGAATCCCTTGTACACTGTGGTAGAGTTGCTGTTACTCTTGAACTGAACCCAAACGATGTTCCCTTGACTCTGTATCGAACTCGGTTTTGTACTTCCACACAGGCGGTTGGTCAGAATTGGACCGTACTCACCAGATATTGATTTAGGATCACCAAGCACAACGTATGCATCACGGAGCTCAACATAGTCATTTTGGCAGTCCGCGCTGTCCTCCAGATTGAACGAGACAAAGTCTATCTGGACCTGCCTTCCTTCAGGAACAATTAAAAACCATTGTTCTTTGTAATTTGAAGGGTAATCATCGGCGCCAGCCTTTGGTGTGCCAAACGTAATAGTTTCGTCTTCGGTGGCATTCAGATAGTTTACGTCTCCCTCTGCAAAGTAGATTTAGTTTTTTATTATCAAATTATCCTGTTATTCTTCCCCACCGACGCAGCACAACAGTTTGTTTAGAAACTTACCTCCTTTATTTAGTAGCTTTTTACTGTTTGAAAGTTAGAAAAAAAGAAGAAATGCTTGTTTTGGTTTTTTTTATTTTCATTTGAGAAAGTAGTGAGAATTCAAATAGCTGCATTACTAATGAAGATAGTTGTGAACTCACTGTTGTAAACTTCGAGACGTAATTTCTTGATTACTTTTATTGATTCGCACTTACTACCACATCTAACTCGTATCGTAAAACCTGAACTTTGTAACTCCTCATAAAGCACTCGTCTTCGCTTCGAAAAGGTACTAATCAAAGTCTATTATGTACATATGATTATATTACTTGGCTCACGTGTCCGTCAATCAACAAAATCACTTCTGCACTGTACAAACAAAACAATATATCTCGTTACGTTAATCGTTCTCGCGGACGTCTCGCGTGGGACGTCTCAATGTTTCTTACACTCCCCTAGTTATCTCGTGACAGCGAATAACTAACTTATTTACACAATGTTCAGTTGTCTTCGCAAAGCTTCTCCAGTGGCTGCTGCAACACGTCTCGGCCTTGTATTCTGATCCACTGGTTGAGTTTCGTTAGTTGCTGTAGCTCGCGGCTGAACCTTTACTTCGATCGGCACTAAATGTTGTACGACTCTTCTTAACAGAGAAGGACGTCCCGTATCACTGACAGCTTTCACAACAGCCGCTCGAACATTGCCATCTCTTCCGGGGATAAGTTCTTCGACCTTTCCAAGCTTCCAGAAGGCTCTACTCGTCGAATCATTTTTCAACAAGACAAGGTCTCCAATTGAAATACGTCGTTTGTTGATCCCCTTTGATTCAACATGAGATCGTTCCTTTAACTCGA
>NC_142682.1:6333247-6440747 GCF_964200805.1 Pocillopora damicornis | reverse complement strand
ATTAGTATACTTCTTCTGTGGTTCGGATCAGTCACCCTCCAGCAAGACGCTGAATAGTGTAAATCGTTACAATAAACACATCGTATTTCCGGCTTTTTCTTTGCTGTTTGGTCGTCTTTGGTTACTAACGAATTGGCGGTTGGATACTTGGGATTCTTGTTTTGGTACGGTGGAGGTTTCTGATTTCGATCTTCGGTGATTTTGACATTCTCGCTAACTTCTATTGCTTCAACTTCTCGTTTGATTACATCCATCAGTTCTTCAATTTTCCAAACAGCACTCGTCGTTTCTCTAGCGATTCTAACACGAAGTCCATTTGGAAGCTTAGACATAACCACTGGAATTAATAAACCGCCGTATTGATCAGAGGCAACGCCCAGTGAAGACAGGCCACGAATATGGACGCTGATTTTGTCGTACACAAATCTCAAAGAATTTGAACGCTCGGATGTCGAGCAGCTTGGCAATTTCAACAGTTCCTCCATGTGTGCGGAAATTATTTGTTGCGTTCTTCCGAACCTCTCATGTAAAATTTCGATTGCAGATTTGTAATTCGCTTCGGTCAAAGATAAACCTTGAATTGATCGAGAGGCAGGGCCTTCGAGGAGTGAATTGAGATAATTGAACTTATCGATAGGAGAAATTGCCATATTTTCATGCACTGCTGTCTTGTAAGAGTCCCAAAAGCTGGTCCACTTAGTTACATCTCCTCTAAATCTAGGTAATATCAACTTAGGTAACTTCGCTTTCGCTTGAACATTCATTGCTGTTGAAGCCACGCCAGGTAAACCTTGGCCGGGATTGATTTGGCTTTCTTGCGCGCTAGTTTCATTCTTCCCTTTTGTTAAGGCATCTTGTATGCTTTTCTGACATTCAACCACCCTTTCCAGGACCCTCTCTGAATCCTCGATCTCGTTTTGAATAGTTTCAACTTCACATAATGATAAAATACTTTCGTCAAGGCCTTCGACAAGTTTCAATTTGTTCTCCAGTAAACGATGCAATACGTCTAATTGTTTAATTTGTTCATTACTCAGCATACCTTCTGATCCGAGTATCTCGTTTGCTTCTCCAATCCTCTTGGTAAGGACACCTCTGTGGGCTCCTCGCGACGCTCTAAGCCTTTCTAGTTTCTCCTTCAGCTCCTTTTCGCTCATGATGCCGCTCGCTCTGATCGCTTGTCTTCTTCAATCGAATCGTTTAGCCAGTGAGTCCCGGCCCCACGTTGGGCGCCATGTTGTAAACTTCGAGACGTAATTTCTTGATTACTTTTATTGATTCGCACTTACTACCACATCTAACCCGTATCGTAAAACCTGAACTTTGTAACTCCTCATAAAGCACTCGTCTTCGCTTCGAAAAGGTACTAATCAAAGTCTATTATGTACATGTGATTATATTACTTGGCTCACGTGTCCGTCAATCAACAAAATCACTTCTGCACTGTACAAACAAAACAATATATCTCGTTACGTTAATCGTTCTCGCGGACGTCTCGCGTGGGACGTCTCAATGTTTCTTACACTCACTATCTTTCTGAATTTGCTGCAATTTCTAAGGGAATGAACCTTGATTAGTTTCGTTTGGTTTCTCTCGTCATTTTATGGACCTCTATATTCCCTAACAGAAACTCCTTTCGGTGTTTAAAAGGACTCTACTTAAACATGTTTAAAATACAACAGCAACAACAACAAGAAAACAGAGGAAACGTTGGGAATTTCTTTACATTATTTTCGCGAACGTCTTCAAGTCAGCCCCATAACTTATTGTGCTAGTTCCAATTCTCCTCGCTTGTGTTTAGGAAGCGGACTGTGACCGTGAGCTATGGAGGTTTTTCCTGTAACTCTTACTCATTCCCACTCTTTTTTCAGCCTGATTATGACACTGCATGTAAGTAGCGGAACCCCAATATCCATTTGCATCGAGCTATTTTGTGCGCGTCAATTATTCATAGCTTCTTGCGCAAATACATTTTTTTGTTTCTTGTTGTTGTACAGTATATTTACTTTCATCTTTGTTTGCAGTTGCTCAATTGTGCACTTTTTGGTTAGCTAGTTAGTTAGTGTGATTTTTTTGTAAATTTACTACTCACCAGCGCTGGAGCCACCAATAAAGGTGAGATTGAATCCACTGTAATGTTCAGTATCATCTGACACGAAACGGATGTAGGCAGTCGATCCCGAAACACTAGAGGCAATCCCACCGCTCCAATCGACGAACCAGAGATACTCGTATAAATAATTGAAACTGTATCGTCCACATGATTTGGATTGCACATCTAAATTATTGTAGGTGGCACCACTCTGAAAATGATCACATTTGCAATTCTCGCATCTTTCCAAGTCAAACCTGATAGAAAAATTGCACAAACAGTTAAACTGGCTTCCTTCCCTCACGAATCAACAGGGACCTTAAGCAAACCACGACGGCAACGACAACGAGGACATGGAAAAACAAAAGATCTAATTGACAGAACAATAGCTTAGCGCGTGCGTTTTAAAACTTTGTACATTTCTTAGCCGTCCCATGCAAAACAACAACGTGAAATCACCACAATTTGCGTCTTCTGCGAACCGAAACTGCGACGGCAAATTATTTTAATTTCCATTTGGAACTCAACGCTTCCTTTATACGTTATGCGGAAACTGAGGTGTGGCACCGTATGAGACGGTAAACACATGCAGCCATTTTTGAAATTCTAATTAAAGGCAGAAATGTATTTTTTAATCCAAGTCTTCCCTGGCGTTGCCGTCCTGACTAGCCGATGGGGCGATGGGGTTGGGGATAGGGGGGGAGGGAAGAGATAGATTTTTGCTTTTCAGGGGAATGAAAGGGAGATGAGTCGTCGAAACAGTATAAAGGGGGAACTGTAAATTGACGGCAATTTATCTGCAGAGTTTAGCTCGTGATCGCTCATTAAACACAACAGGAGTGCCCCATCTTTACCTGTTCATCCCAAAACAAAGTTCAATTAAAATACAAATTGTTGCAATGTTAAAACACGCGCCAATGCATGAGTGGTGTAAAGGCCGGTCTTTGAGCAACTGGTTTGACTCCATTTTATCCTGGCGTTCGCACCAAATTTAGACAGCTAGATGCCTCGCCTAATCTTAGACGCTCGTATAGACCCGAAAATTAGACAAAATTCCATAAAACACACTTATTAACCAGGTTATTTTTGTAAGTTTTCATACCTCCCGATCAACTTACACGCTCATGAAGCAAATTTATCTGTTCCCTTTTAATGTTCTGCATTATTCTTATGATTTCCCCCCTCCCCCCCCCCCCCCCCCCCACTGGCAGTCAATTTTATTTAGTCTTCCCTTTATACTCTGTTAGCGACGACTGATTCTTCCTCTGTTGCCCTGAAAACCATGTTATCCTTCCAAAAATCCTCCGAACCACTAAACCTTACGACGCGAAAGTGTCGTATTTTATGAGGCAAAGTCGTCGTGATAGGGAAAATTGGTAGGGGGTGGATTTGTAGTTGAGCGACACCTTAGTGACACAATGATGATTATATCTTATTAGCCGTTTTGGTGTGTAGTATCTGCGCACTTTTAAGAGCTGTGCCGTATATTGACGAGCCCGCAGGGCGAGTCAAAATACAAAAGTCGAGTCAAATATTTAGCAATTCCACGCACCAAAACGTCTAATAAGCTATTTATCATCCAACTGCTTTATTTCATGCGCATTTCTTATATGGCGGTAAAAGCGAACCAGATAGAGGAACGTCACAAGCGCAGTCGACCTGTTAAGCAGGTTTTTTTTATAGCACAAAATAACAACCTGTCCAAATTCGCTTGATTCTCGCGTTATTTGTACTCTACTTACTACAGTGGATAATAAATGGAATAATTCAGGTTGTAGAAAGTGATTCCCCGCCCGGCCCCAGTCCGCGCGATTATCCATATGAGTTTGACTTTCGCGCGGATTATGCAAATGAAAAGCGTGAGCTCGACTTAAAATGCAATCGCGAGTATGTTCTTATGCCAGCGCATTCCAAAGTCGTCATGTATTTTGTTCTTTTGTCGATTGTTTCGTATTCCCTATGCCATTAGCGTTTTCTATTTTATTTCCAATCTTGTAATTAGTTGTTCCGTCCGTAATGTATTATGTTCGTAACACTTTGTTTAGAAACCACTGGCAATCACATGTATGTAGAAGAGTTCAATCGAGTCGTCAAGAATTAAACTCCTCTTGAATTTATTGCTGTTGCTTTGGTTATACAGGTATCTTCACCGAGTAAAGAGGTGCAAGGCGTGCTCGCCTTGTCTGCATCAGATCAAATGTGCACATTCCTCGTTAATGCATCAATAAGCTAACCCTCAAAATATCTGAAGCTTTGAAACTCTATATCGTATTTTTAAAGGAATGCGAAAGGGTGAGAACAGAGGAACCTTTCTTGTCTATTTTCCATAATTTTCTAGGTTTGTTTTGGAGAGTGGAATTTTTTAGCTGGCTACCGACGATATACTTACTTGTAAAAACGAAAACCAATTGCTGCATATGTGTCGGGAACTTCAATTTTCCAACACTTTGTCTCATTCACGCCATAATTACCTGACGAGGGATATATGAGGCTGCCGCTGGATGCAGTGATGTTTATTAAACCATTGGGACAAACTGTTTTGCAAAAAAAAAATGTGGAAACAACGTATTATTCTCTCTAATATTAAATGTTGCCATCTGTTTTGGCAACGTGTAACTGTATCGATAAACGTCATTTACCCCAGCAGGTTTCAGTTAACCTCTGCGCTCGTCAATAAAGGAAAATAATTCTTATCTACGTGATGAGAAATACGTACTAAAAGGCGTGAAATAAATTTTCATTCACAGGCTTGTCGAAAAAGCCGCGAGCCAGTCAAATTCCTTGTATAGCATTTTTCAAGCGTGAGGAAAACGATACGTCCAAGCTGGAAGCAAATTGTTAAAAAATTGTAAACAACACACTTGTTATGGATAAACAAAAAAATAAATCTAATTATCGAGAGACAATTGCGCAATCATGAGGAAATGATCACGTGCTGTAATGAGCAAGACTCTTCCTTGAGTTTCTCGCGGAAAACATGAATGTTGATTGACTAAAATTATATTAATATTCTTGCACAGGTGAAAAGCGGGTGGTCATGCCGGATGTACTCTGACATAAAGTGAGAACGTTCTTTACATATAAGGATCTCTCATCGTGTTGTGTCAAAAACTAAAACACTTAGCTTGAGTATTGAAGACGGGACTTACTTGAATCACATGTTCCTTCTTTGAGGAGAAGCGCCAGAACTACGATAGGACGAAAAAAAAGTGACATTACGCGTTAGTAAATTAGAGGTATGTTGTACCATTAGCTTTTATGTTAATCTAGCATTGATAAATGTAAAGCGAGCCAAAAATTGGAATTGCATCCGTTGATTGAGCAGGAGAATGGAGACCAATGCAGGGTCGAAATTGACATAAAACAGTGAAAATCTATACTACTTCCGGAAGGGTTTTTCCTTACGATCACACTAACATTATTCTTTATGTTTAAACGGAAAGATGCAGATAGACCGGCGGTTAGAAAGTTAAGCTAACGTTAACACGATTCTTCACTCTTTGCTCGCAAAGTTCCTTGATAAACTTGTCCTAAAAGCGATGCTGCTGTCCTAGTATACTAAATCTTCAGCCCTTTGCCACTTTTTAATTCGATGGCATTCATAACACACCAACGAATTTGCATCTGTTGTTGCTATGTATATGGATGCTGCATGTAAACTAATGTCAGAAGATTACCAATAAATTATTGTACAACGCGTTTTGACCTTCATAAACTTGCCTTAATCCGGTCATCAATCAAATTGAAATGGCCAGAATATGTCAAGTTCTATCGCACAACAAAAACACTTAGATAGATATTGTATTGAACTTTGTTCTTAGCACTAAGCTACATTTACATTTGTAAGCCGTATATTTCAGTTTACTGATATTGAGTGATCACTATTTACTTTAAAGATTCTTCAAATGCATCGCGGTACCAAACGAACCAACGGCAAATACGAATGAATCCTGTGTCTTGATGATAATGCCAATCATATGCATCTCACTGCACTGACGCTTTTTGAATGAAAATATTCATTCAATCGTTTATTTTGTTAAGAGTCGCTTCCCAAATTCAAGAGTATTCGTCTCAAGATTTTTCCAGGAAACCGGCTTAGTTCTGATTACTCCCTATCTGAGTCAGGTAACAGCATCGCTGACAGAAATAAAGGTTTATCGCGATCACAGCCCTCTTGTTTCTACGTTAGTAGTGTTGGTTCTACATAAAAAGTACTGACCTGTGAACCTTACTACTCGAACCAAATTCGTCTTCTGTCTTTCTTCCCAAAACACCATGACTTGTAGATAAAAGTGAGTTGAAATTCTCTGCCAAAAATACTGATTCTTCGACTTCGCGTATTTTGCTGTCGACCGGTCGCACAAAAGTGGTGCTCTGAACCAACCGAGTTAATAAAAAGCTTTTTCAGTAACCAAGCAACCAGGAAAAAACATCCCACCTATTTTGGAAACGACAGTAGTTTTGACAGTCCGAACAAAGAGGCGCAAATTATATATTTTTTTATTCAAACGTTATGTATGCATGATGTTACGCACAACAGTAGAGTAGCATGAATAAGACCCCTTTTGGTTAATATTTTGCATTTCAAGCTTCCAATTGTAAACACAACTTGTTTTACATTAAATAACTGTCACTAAAATAATCAAGTTTAAGGCTACAATTTTTGTTAAGGTTCTGCGCAGTCCATCACATGTAGCAATAATCAAGTTTGGGCTATATAGCATAGTTTTTCGTCACCAGGAAAATTGTGTTCCCCGAAAGATTTGTTCAACGGCATCTCTACAGTTTTCTCCTAACAGATGGTATGATTTACACAGCTTCAAACTTCATCATGTTTACAGGTTCTTAGATGAAGGAAACAATACCGGAAACAATACGTCGCTTTTGGGATTACGGTTTGTTTAAGGAAAGTTGGGGGTTACACGGAGATCTTTCCTCAACTAGTTTTCAAATAGCTAAGAGAGTGACAATAAGTAGGAAATGTATCTTTATTTAGCGACGATTATATTTCCGTATTAACCCATAAAAAGTGAATACGAATACTAGATCCTTAAAGAAAAGAATTGTTTTCGCCATTGTGTTCCTCATGAAAGAACTGCATACATAATTAAGTATGAGGTTACACACAAATCTGTGAGGTACTCGATGTCCAGCCTTATTCGAATAAAAGAAACAACTTTCAATCATTAAAACTGCATTTTGAATTATCTCAACAATGGTTTTTCTTAAAGTGCAAGAGAATAAGCTTCGTGGCCTCGCTTTTGAGTAAAATATAAAACTTGTTTTACGCATCAGTGACGGGTCCAAGAAGGCTGATTCACATGAAAATGAAAGAATGACATTTGAGCCCGCCACAAAAAAAATAAGTCTCTTAGTGATATTACAACCTTGCGGTTGATTGTATTCATTCGAAACTCTGTTTTTCTAAACAAATACAACTTTTTTAAGGACTTGTAGTACTAAAACTGTTATGTCCCAGTAATTAAGAGGGAACTTATAGGCATATTAGCGTCGCCCTTTCATTTCAACAATGGAGTGTTAAAACAGGCCACTAGGAATGTTAATTACAACCTAATAAACTTTGTGTAGATAACAAAAACTACACCGAACAGAAACAGAGACCGATCTAACTAAGAACTGTTTCTTTCTGTACCATGTTTTGACTTTTTACTCTTACTGATGTCTTCTACTCTGACTGTAAGTTTTTTTCCCTCTATACTGCTTCCGAGAAGTTAATCTTAGAGAAAGGCAGTCATTCATATTTAACAAATGAAGTTTTGTTAGTGTTTGTTTATCTGTTTCTGTTTCCATTAATTTTAATTTGGAAATGCGTAATATTGCAAGTAGCGGTGAAATTGCGGCTGAAAAGTTCCGTAAGGAAAGGGTCCAGACATATTTGAGCATTGAGACTTGCAAAACATTCTTTTTCAGGAATCAAAATTTACTAGACAACTTTCCCAATCTCCTCAAGCGACATTCTTAACAAAAAAAAAACAAAAACAAAAAGCTGGTGCTGAGCGACTGGGCACGACGATAGTCATACGCGAGGGACTAGTGATGAGTATTCTCATCCTCTCTTTTGCACCAACCTTTTTCTTTTTCTTTTTTTCCCTTTTTTTTTTCAATAAAGTAACCCTGTGCTACGCCGTAGGGAAGGCCTACTTTTGGCGGCGTTTTGTCGACCATCATATTACTTGGTTTGCCAAAGAAAGGCAAATTATTACGTAAGTACAAATTTAAAAGCTTAAGTGTCCGAAGAAGATATCTAACGAACTAATTTGACAGAGGTTATCGATGGGGCTAACCGTAAGCTGTAAAATGGCAATACAAACAAACAAACAAACAAACAAACAAGCAAACAAAAAACAAAACAAAACAAAATTAGCTGTTAGGCGTAAAAATTGAAAAAATTAAACCGTAAGTCTGAAAAAAGGTAATCATAAAAATACTCCTTTAATCTCAACAGAAAAAAATTAACCGATAGCCGTACAATGACCTTTAGACATCAGCCGAACAATCCATCATCCTATTAGAAACGTCTTGATAGAGTTCGAATCCAACGTGACAACTCTCAGATATAAATTTGGGGCAACTGTTAAATGATTTAATCGTTCTTTATTGTTCTTCTTCCTTATTTACCTGTCTTTTCTTTTTTTTTTACCTTTTTTTTTTTTTTTGGCACCATGTTCTGCAATTTCATATATTTGAGATTACTCCTCCCCACTCCCCGGGAAAACCACGAGAATTTGACTGTCGTCTGTGTCCGGGAGTGGAAATTTGAACTTTGTTAGGTTGTGGTGGGAAATTTGAACCGGAAGTGTCAAGTCTTTCTGAGGAATACAAGTGTCTTTTAAGATGAAAGTGCCTAAAGGTAATAGGCTCAGAATTCGAAGTAAAAGGTCTGAAAGGTCTGGATTTTAAAGTTTGGTAAATAAATAGTCACCGTCGTTGATTTACTTTTTAAAAAAGTGTTGCCATCAAATCCCGGTAGTTGGGTGGGGTATTCTCAAAAGTTTAAAAGCCGGGGGGGGGGGGTTTACCAGGGAAGGATGTTGAAACTTTGATTGGTTGACGCATAATAGCAATCTAGAATGCAGCGAATCAAAATGAATCAAACCAAAGATTTTAGTTCGCTAGGGAGGGGTCTTTCCCTCTTGTCCAGCTGAGTGTTGCTCTGCAGTGCATGCGGCCATATAATCAAATCTTTTTAGGAATTTCCAAACAGTGAAGACAATCCCACGATGATAATCAAAGATCTCAAGAAAACACATTCTTTTTTCTTCAAAGAAATTGTCTCAAAGAGCGCTATAAAATCAGCTCAGTCGAACATTTAGCTGCTTATATTATCAGGTTGAACTGTCGATCGCATCTGTGTAAGCATTCCAAGTTGACAGAGAATGATTTTCTTCAACGCTTGTCTGTTTCGAGACAGTCTCCAAGCAAACGCAAAAGGATCCAGAGCGCACTTAATGAACATTAGATCGAGACAAACTTTTTGAAAAATGACGATTGCCTTGTACCGCTGACATGGATCACAATATTCCATCAGGTAGTATGAAATTGTAGCAAAAACTGCCGGAATGGTAGAAAATATAACAAAAATGAGCAACACTCTGCAAAATTTATTCTGGAGGGCAACTATTTTATCGACTTCGTCCGTATTGGCGCGCCCTGGATTGTTGACGGCTCTTCGCAGATTCAAGGATCTCTTGGTCTGATCATGAAAAGCGAAGTACAACAAGATGTAAGAAACAACAAGCAGGGTTGAGTTAACAGTTGAGTTGAGATATAGGTCCACCTTGAAAACAATTTCCATGGACACGTTTGCGTGAGGAAGTATTGAAAATATAGACGCGTTTATTGAAATGACGGCGATGAGAACTTGAGCGCGTTGCATAGTTATCCAGCTTTTGTATTTCGTTGGTCGAAAGACAGCGATGAAGTAATCGACAGCTAGAGCGAAAACCATTCCGAAGGAAACGTTAAGCGTGAGCAAGGAGAATGAAGATCCAACTTTTGCGAGGTTTGGCAAATTAGGTTTTCCGAAGTAGTCATTGTACTCGAGGGTTGCAAAAATTGGCTCAACAATGAGCCCGGTGAAAACATTCGCCACTGACATCGCAATGAGAAACGAGGACGAAGGAGCACGAAACGCTCTCAGTGGGTCCACGTAAGCTGTTAAAACTAAAAATCCATTGCTGACGACTGTTATGGGAGCTAATATTATTTTGAACACTGCAAAAACTAACAGCTCTGGTTGCATCGAAGATCCGGTGGTAGTATTCAAGTGATCGGTCAAGTTTGAAAAACTCATCATTGTAGCCGTAGAAAACGATGTTGAAGCTTTTTGACTACTTAGGAAATGTGATAAAAAATTGATTCTAAGAATCCCTTTTAATATGAAAATCTGTCCTTAAAAGCAAATAAAGCTGGCCCCATTCACAGCAATAACCGAAGTCGTGTCAGTTAATGTTTATTGAAGTGTCAGCCGATAGTTTGAATGCGTATTAAAAAAAGTGACTTGAATAGAAATAGCTTCATTGGCGGTAAGGTCTCTGACAGATATTAGTCGGCTCAAAAAAAGAAATTGCAAGCAAATACTGACAGTCACATTATTTCAATTATATAACTTCTGTTGTGCAGGGTAATACTTCCGCAGAATAATGATAAATACGGAACAATCAGAAAAGAACAAAAAAACAGGAATGTAATGTCGTTGAAGGTGGATTGTAGAATTTGTGAAGAGTAAATTTTAAGCTATCCTTGACGTCAATAATTCTTATGTTCAAACAGTTGCCTAAACCTGTATTTAGACTTTTTAAGGCATAAAGGAAAAATCGAAACAAAGTTTGCTTTCATTGTGCTATCGCAGTTTTTTTTTTCTTCCCAAGCTGGAGAGAAACAGCAATGGAAAGTATGTACCTAGCAGTGGCTAGTGTTCGCGTGAAAATGGACCGTGCGTGCGTGCAAATGGACAGCTCTTGCGTGGCAATTAAGTCAATGGCCATTCTCGATCCACTGAATCGACACACATCCTGCGAGAAGTATTTAAAAAAAAAGAAAATTCGATTCGTAGTTTCCTGTCGACTCTAATTTAAGGTTAAATCAAATTGAGAATAGCACTCAATTAAAAAAGAAAAAAACACTCCAAAATTTTTGAAAGCTCTCTGTCAAATGTACTCGATGCTTAGTCACCACAGGCCGGATTTTTTTGGGATCCATTGCTCACCTAAATATTGTGGGAGATTTTTCTGAATGGAAAAACATGTAATTTTTCTAATCATGTAATCTCCTTAAGGCAAAGGAAAATCTCCTTCTCCGAGGAAATTATAATTTTTCGCTGCCGCAAATTATCAATTGACCTCTGCAGCTTAATTTGTTGTCATTCATTTCTCATGTGAAAATCTTTTTAATTGTGTTGGAACTATTTCGCTGTGATTTCATTGGTTATAAAAACAAAATATATAAAAGAGCGGAAGGTAGGATGAGCCGAAGGAAATCCCTCGAAATAAATGATATGTATTTTTTCGGTATTCAAGGTTCGGCTAGGGCATTTTTCTAGGCTGCAGGCGCTAGTTAATTAGGCGAAAAGCTTTTCATTTCAGAAATGTTTTCTTAAAGCAAATAGTCGACCTCATGTTGGCATATCTACATTAGCAAAGTGATTAATTTTATTCGCAAGGTTCCGTAAAATATATTTGGTTTGAAAAAGCAGGATTTTATTCCTTATAATATTGAAAACGAAACCAATTTGTTTTCGAGATATCTAGAGCAATCTAAATTACCTTTGGATTAAGAGAAAATCGTTCATGTGTAAAGTAAAGTTAATGATAACATTTCAAATATATGCTAATGGTAGCATCAGGGAGTCTATCAAGAGCACCTTCGTTTGTTGCATGTGTCACGAGTTTTTCAGTACTTGCAATCATCATAACAGTACCGGATTTTAACAATGATTATCGCTTAAAAAACCACATATACATCTGAAATAATTGTACTCGTCAAACAGAATCTACAAACGCGTTCGCATGGAAGGAAGTTAAATTCCTTATTCGAACTTCTCCTTTGCAAATTAAATTGATACTTCCTTTTTGTTGGGAAACGACTTAAAAAAGTTCTGCTGCTATAGCAGATACAAGTCCCGTAAACAAGTACAAGTCCTGCTAAAATAGAGTGCATTTCGATTCTGTGTCCTATAACCGAAACCAACATAATCACATCAACCAATCACAACAGAGCTTTATATCACATGGAACCAATGAGAACTCAAACTGCATACAATCGTCTCTTTTGTCCAACCTCTTTTAATTCCGGTTTGCAACCATGCGCAAATCCGGAGATTATCTACAGGACATAAATTTTAACCTGTGTTTGCTCGCCGCTAGAATACGAGCTCACTGACACACAAGAAAGAGCAGCGGTATGAGACATTTCATGAAAGGCATGTGGAAATTCGTAACTGTAACCTGACACCTTTTGAAAACTTCCAGCCACGCCCGCGAACCATATGAGCAATTTATTCCTGTTATAATTGCCGAGAGTATTTTTAAGAGCCGTTTTGGGGGTAGAAAGACCTGAAGAGCTAATTGGGGAATTAGCAATTATCTTTGGATGAGTTGGGCTACAAGGGCCTAATTTTGTCTCTGTTGTTGCTTTCTAGAATTTTTTTACTTTTTATGTTTATTGATCATGAGCACTAGCTCGCGGATCCATACGAGGCGATTATCTGCTTGCTTTTCGACGTCTTCCTTCTCGTTTTAGATCACTATGATAAACACAGCTAACAGTAAACAAATAGAGAAACTGCTTCTTTCAGTCAGGTGGGCGGCGCTTGGATCAATGGAGCTTGGCGTTACCGGTTTCAATGATTCGTCTGTTTAAAATTATGTTCCAAATAAAATAAATCAGTTTTTTCTTGTCACAATTTAACATAATTTGCGTAATTAAGGCTTCAAAGTGTAGGTTAGTTTATTACTCAATGATCGCTTTTACAATAAAGAGATAAATTTCGTGACAGAAGATGCAAAAACTTTAAATAAATTGTAACAAATATCTTTTCGCTTCAACTGCATTCAATTTTTCTAAAACAAAGGATGAGCGTAAGTACGGCAAACATATGTGTGGATTTTTCTATTATAATCTAAAAGAGATGAAACATACCATAAACAGTAAAAAGTGTTTCATTCCACCGACAATGTGATCGTTCACGTGACAATGAAGCAACCAGACCCCTACACTCTCCACGGTTCCAAAGACTCCCGGGAGGAGATCGCAAACGTCTTCGTGGTGATAGCCGATATGTTTCTGTTCGTAAATAAATGAATTAAAAAAATGTTTGCGTGAAGAAGAATTTCCTCTGTAGGCATCCTCTTCCAAAAATATACTTGCTAATTGATGAGCCCGGAGACTTTGAGACAAAGGCTAAATTTGCTTAATAAGACAAACGCGGCTTTTCAACAGGGACATTTAGCACCGCGTTTACCTGAATCGTGAATGGCAATAGCGACCACGTGATCACAATTTTCCCTCTATTTTTTCACCGCGTTTGCCGGTTGCACTTTGCCGTTTATATGTGAAAGTAAGCTCTCTCGCGTTTGCCGTGAACGTAAGATTTTCTCCCCTTTTTTCTCACAGAGTAGAAATTAATCGTCGGAAAAGTACACCAAAACTATCCCCTGTAAGTCATAGAGATGAAGTTTCATGTTGAAAATCCTTCAAGCTAAAGTAGTAAGGTTCACGTTATTTCACGTGAAACGTGAAAGGGCAAGCTGAAGTTTAAACTGCAACACTGTTGTGATTTTGGTTTTCGTCAGTTGCCGTAAACATTAAATTCACTTTTACTAACCATGTCAGGATTTTATTTAAACAAGTGTACAGCTGATTTCTATCACCTTTAGACCACGAAATTATGGTTATTTTTCTATTTTTCACTGTCACTCACACATAGAAATGTTTGACCATGGAAATGGACTGTTCGCATTGCATTGTCGATTTTGTCAACCGGTGATGTATCATCATCATCATCATAATTTGAGCCCTTGTTTCTTTTCCTTCGCGGAAAAAGGGTTAATGAACGAGGAAGTTTAAACATTTATCTCGTCTAATTTTTCAGATACCCTAAAATTAGCTTGCTACAGAAAACCACAGAAAAAAAATTGTATCCGTTAAGACTAGAACCCAGGACTTTTCCAACTGGAATTCAGCGCGCTGAAACTTCGGCTATCGCGTCTCCCTCAATTAATTTATTACAAGCCACTGTTTTCACTTACGTGTAATACAGTCCATGTGTATGCACGATAATCTTTCTGCTGGCCATATTCTTAAAGGTCACCTCGATTGTGTCTCCAATCTCAGCGTGTAACATGGGACCCAGTACCCCGAGATGCTCCTCAGCCTCGGTCCTCGTTTTCCGTAGGATACACCAGTGTATTCGCGGCACAAAACTTTCTTGTATTTGCAGCCAGTTCGATCGGGGCCGTTGAGAGTGATTGTTGCAGCTTCTCTACGGACAAAAAGGAAGTTAAATCAGATAGCGAGCCAGTAGTTGTATAAAACTGAAACATAACAACCAACACTCATTTTCATTTTCAAACTTTTCATTGTGTTTAAACCCTTAAATCCATAGATTCGACTGATAGGTCCTCTTTTGAGCATCAATACATTACGGGGTGTTACATGTGGATATTGGCACCCACTAAGTGATAACTATGTCTATTCCCATCACCCAGATGGTTGTGGATGCATTTAAATTGCGAGGAGAAGATAAATGTTAGTCGATTTGGGAGGTAAAGAGTTGAAACGCCGGATAAATTATTAAAGCACGCTTCATAGGGTAAAATATCAATTTTTTTCAGCTGTTTGTTGCCATACAAAAAACTCTATAAGGAACAGAAGTCATGGATCAAATGCCAGTATCTGATTTAACGCACAGCTTCCCTCCTCTAATCCACAAACAGTCAACCGATGACAAGTTAGGGGTAAAGTTGGGATAGGGCAGGAGTAGGCGCATAAACAATAGTATTAATAGCATTAATTTTCGTTTTTTAAAAGAAAACAAAACATAAATGAGGAGTAAAAGAAATAAACAAAAACCAAAAAAAACAGAACTGATGAAAAATATATCCAAACTGGCATAACTGTCAAAAATGTATACAAATCATGGTGTCAGCGTGACTTTAATCATGCTGAGGCCTGACACGCAAGTTTCATCGCGGCTCGTCATGGCCAAATCCGGTCATCGCAGTGAAGGAAGCCTCAGAAATTACAACGTCCTTCCTTCGAGTGAAAGTCGAAGAGCTTGCTCCAATATTCTTTCCGAAGCGTTGAGAGGAAGGGTACGGAATTCACAGCAGCCAAATTTTCCTTACCTCGTCACCTCGAGCAAAACACAGCGCCTCGGGAAGTTGTTATCAAATTGCAGGTTTTCTTGAGCCACAATCCAGTCGGATTTCACCGCACATTTAACTTTAAGATCCTTAATTTAGACTGAAAGACTACGACCAAGTGTTAAATTCGAACTACTGAACTATTTCAGTTTGTGAACTTTGACTGTTTAAAATTTTGACGGCTTTCGTCTTATTTAACCAATCAAATTATTCTATCAAGTATTCTGATAAGCTTATTGTAGCGTGCTTTATGAAAGTACAGATGTGTGCTCACACCACTTCATGAGATAAAACTTTGAATCTTTTTATATATCGATTTATTTACTCCAGATGACATTACAATATTCTGTTAAAGTAATTGTTTAATTTTCCTTGTCTAGTATTATGATAATGAAAACAATCATAACTTAGCTTATCCAACTATTTGTTTTACTTATGGATACAACTGTTGCTCTCAATTTTTCCTGATGATTTTTAAAAATATTTAAAAACAATTTCACTTAAATTTTTCTCACCTCGTGTTAAGATAAAATGAAAGCAAAACCAAGGTCATAGTTTCGAAATCGGTTCAAACATCTTAAGCAAAAAAAAAATTGAACTACACTAAATTTTAAAAACCAGGTTTCACAGGAACAAAATAAGACAAAAAAAAAAAAATGCTTTTCTAGGTTTCTCATCTTAAGAGTTTTCTATCGCTGATCAGTGTTCAGCTGAATATATTATATCCATGATTTCACTCCACAGATGACAGCTCTTGGACACATATAACGGAATCAGAACAGGTTGATTTTATCCACGATCAGAGCTGAAAGGAACAGCAGCGTCAATGGAAAGCTGACAGACAATCTACCCTGTCCTGGTACGATAATAACAAAAAAAAAATTTGAAAGAAAAATTTGTTAATCATTTGTTTTCACAGTTTGTTGAAAAAGTAAAAAAGTTAATTCGATTCTCTCTCTGTCAAAATGAAAAAAAGGACCCTGGAGCTGTGTTGGCGGCAAGTGGTGTTGAAACATTGATAACTAGGAGGTTTACCTTACATCCCAACGAGTTTTGAGAATTTCACCTTGTGAAGGATTAAAATGCATGTAAAAGAGCTTCTGTTCGGCGAAAGACACACCTAACACACCGTGTTGCATTGCTACAACATACCTGCTTTAAAGGAAGCCTTGAATCCCTTGTACACTGTGGTGGAGTTTACATTGCTTTTGAACTGAACCCAAACCATGTTCCCTTGACTCTGTATCGAACTGGGTTTTGTATTTCCACACAGGCGATTGGTCAGAATTGGTCCGTAATAGCCAGAAATTACACTAGGATCATCAGCCGAGATGGATGCTTCACGGAGCTCGACATAATCATTTCTGCAGTCTTTACTATCCTCCAGATCAAACGTGTCGAAGTCTATCTGGACCTGCTGTCCTTCAGGAACAATTAAAAACCACTGCTCTTTGTAATTTGAAGGGTAATTCTGGATGCCAGCCTTTGGTGTGCCAAACGTAATGGTTTCGCCGTTGGATGCATTCAGATAGTTTACCCCGCCTCCTGTAAGGTAAATGTAGTTCTTTTGCTTCTTTAGGGGGAAATTGTCTGCGTAACCATACCAATTTCTCCCTTATTTGACCTATTTCTCTAGGACCATACCGTTCTTGAACGTCTTATGTTAAATATATCTGTAGTGAACAAAGTACTGAGCGATCCTCGCAGTTATGAACACTACTTAACTAGTAGTTGAAATTAGGCCTGAAAAAAATTCAGGCTCGTACGGGATTTGAACTCATGACCTTTGCGATACTGGTGCAGCGCTCTACAAACTGAGCTAACAAGCCAACTAGGAGCTGGTCATTAGGTTGGCTCCAAATAAATCCTCCAGGTGGTGAATACATGATTGTAAAAATATGAAAATTAGATATGTGCGCTGCGGTTGAAAAAACTGTAATTATTGTCATGTTTAAAATAATGTAATCTTTTAGCGTTTTTATAGTTGGAAAAATGTATTGACATGTTATGTGACTTAAGTTTTCAGGGAGTACTGTGGCTACGGAACAAACGGAAGGCGCTAATGGTCCGTATCGATCCCGTTGCAATCTAAAAAGCCCCTCGTAGTTTAATTTTCTGCGTTGGTTTTTACCTTTTTTTCGTTTTTTTAAGCTCTTCAGAACAGAAACACTTTTGGTTGTACAAAGGTTCTCGGCATTTCAAAGAGGTGTCGTCCGTCGCGTTACCTCATTACCCCCCGATAATTAAGAGTGGAGCCTCGGTTTCGTTTGTTGGACTCAGTTTGCATTACTTACGCCCGATCGTAATGAAAGTGGACTATGAATTTGGGTTAAGAGGTTTTCGCCGCTGCTCTTTCTGATCCAACTCCATAAACTTTTGTTTTAGTTCAGTTCACTTCCCTTTTCCTATCAACTGATCAAGTTTCTCACGATTCAGTCTCAATCTTTGGATGTGAGTGAAAAATATACGTTTAGCGCATTAAGCTTTCCCTAATGGTAAATCGCCTGCATTAAATCAACGAAAAAAGGAGCAACAGTTTTTGCGTGGTTTCACTTTCCGTTTGGTCTTTCCTCTCTTCTAATGAGTGATGGAATCTTTTTCAGATCAAGAGATACAAAGGTCAATTAGTTGTCCCTTTGCATATCTCGACAACCTGAGCGTCGACCTCATGCACTCACCCGTTAATGTTGCCATTGTTTTAAGAATCAACCCTAGACCTTCCTTTTCCAATAATATGGTTTGTTTGTTGGTTCGTCCGTTTGACGGACGGTGTTTTTTTTGTCTTTTTGTTTGATTGTTTGTGTGCTTATTTCTTACCATGGCTAGAGAGAGCGATAAAGTTCAGGTTAAATCCTTTGTAATGTGCAGAGTCGTCCGACACAAACCGAAAGTAGACGGTCGATCCAACTGTTTGCGGTGATCCAAGACTCCCAACCACGGGGAGAAGGTACTCGTGTAAGTAGTTGTAACTGTAACGTCCACAGGATTTAGTTCCCCATTGCAAATTACTTTCAGAGGAGCTATACTGAACAAAGTCGCATTCACAGCTAGAGCACATTTCAATGTCCAAGCTACGAAATGAAATAATTACCATCGAATCACAGTTCTGTTTTCACCTAGAAACAAAGCTACTTGAAAGAAGAACCAAAATAAATATACTATAGGGGTTTGTGATTCATCTGCTACAGGTGTTTTTGATCCAACAAAGTCTAATCGAGGCAAGTTTTTGTCCATGTTTGTCCTTTTTTTTGGGAAGCTCTTTTGTATGGGAGATCATGATTAAAAATGCCGATCACTATTAGGATTATTAAAATTTTCATCGGTATCTACATTTCAAACTAAAACATCACAGGTACCCTGCTGTTAACTAAGCCACAGGTAGGTACCCCACGTGAGTTGTTAAGGTTATCTCTGAGTAACCCCTCTACGTACCTTTCGTGAGTAGTTAAATTGTCGAAAAATTTTTCTTTTTTGGTGTCTTAAGCAGAATCAGCGCTAAACAGCTGGAGGTTTATTTCAGTGTTGCTTAATTCATGTTTGCTTTTTACCGAGATTATGTTTTTTTATTGACATGTAACGTAGGAGTTTAAACACAGATAATTAGAAATTGTTTTTCTCCGCCTCCAATCATCTGTAGTCTAGGAATCAGGTGCTTCCTCTCAGAACTGTTCAAAGAGGGCCATTTTTCAGGTCGTTTTTTTCTGCCGTTACGATGTTTGTTACGACAATAATTAGTGGTAGCATAAAATGAAGTCACAACTTTAGCTCTGAGCCTCAGAGTTGACATGTTATTGAAAGGCGCAAAAAATGAAAAACGTACCTGAAGAAACGAAATAAAATACCAGTGTAAGTGTCGGGAACCGTAATGCTCCAACATTTGGTCTCATTCTTGCCATATGTTCCTGACTCAGGGTACTTGAGGCTACCGCTGGAGGCTGTGATGTTTGTCATACCATTGGGACACGCTTTAGTGAAGACCAAAAGTTCATTCACATATAGACTACATTTCTTTCCCAAATTGAGGAGACAAATCCCTTATATAGGTGAATGTTATTTTATCGTATACGATTTGGAATATTCATGTCGAGATAAGTAAAATGGAACATTACCACCCAATTTCGTTCTTGTTAATGTTACGTTAAAGTGCAATGTTAGTTAGTAATAGACTTACTTGAGCCACTTGCTCCGTTTCCAATGAAGAGTGCCAGAACTACAACGAGATTAGATGAATTTAAAAGTAGAGAACAACTAAAACCCAACTTGCCCGGGCAATTATGAAGCCATTATATCTTTATCGGAAACGTTGCCACGACAACTTGTTCTGCTCAGTTTGTACCCTTATGTCATAAATGTTTTCCTTACCTTATCATGTAAAATAAACACCCTTTTTGCTCGAGATCAATGGCGCAAAAGTTTGAAGAATTTCTTCATTGTCAACTAGACACAAAGGGTTCATCCAATTTGAATCAACCATATTTCGAGATACCCTGCTTAGGGGTGCTTGCTGCCGGTCCATTTGAATTGCAATTTATCTCATACAGCCCCTCAGCCCCTCCCTTCTACTCTACAACCTCTCCCCCCCCTCCCGCCATTGCATTTTACAGTTTGTTTTGTAGAAAGTGCTGGGACGCATTCACACTCCCAGACACTGTGAGAGCAAAGTGTCTTACGCAAGAGTATAAAACAATAACCAAAGCTTGACCTAACCTAACTTGCAGTCTTGGCCATGGCGTTTTTAACGTCTTACTTGAGCAGAAAAAGTTTCGAAAACAAAGCCGTTCGATATGAGCTTAATTGCTGACAGAAACATTATGCATCGGAAATGTTACTACTGCTCACCAACTGAATCCGTGGATGCTAGTTGGTTTATCAATTACTTTCCCACTCATTAATTTAATCATTTCCGAAGTAAAAATCTTAGTCATTTTAACTTTTTAACGCCGGTGCACACGAGAGAGCAAGTTTATGCGACTCTCTAGAATCAAACAGTATGATCTTTTCTTTCTCCGACAGTATAAATACAAGAGTCGACACCAGAAGGCCGACAAAGTTTCCATCCAACCGTGGAATGGTGATAAATTCCTCTTTGTTCATTCAAAACTCTGTTTACATATAGGAAGCAAAATTTGAATATAGAGTTTATGTGTAAGTGTAAATATTACTAATTTTGCGTTAAATTTTGATTGTTCACAACAAGGAATATGTGTGAAAATACGTCTCTACCGAATCACGTCGATAATGGAATCCAGAATTCGGCTCTAAAAAATAAAAGTAATAATAAGAAAAAAATAAACCACACAATACACAACCAAAGTGCAAAGAATCACTTGTCGTTATGAAAATATTTATCAAGGCGGTCCAGTAACAAACACACGCAGAAGCAAATATGCCTATGTGCCATGCCTGATTAAACGCGAACGACACCAAATGTTTAAACTCAGACTTTCTCATACGAAGAACTCGGACTCACACAAACCTCAGAGGCAATATGTTCCTGAACAAGAACAGAAAGACCCCAAACAATTAAACTTAGGCATCTAATGGAAACTCAGAGCAATGAGGTAAAATTTTAGAATAATTTTTTTCAACGACCATGGCGTGGAATCTTTCAACCTCTAAGTAAAGGTTCCATCTACCCCAATACTATTCTAAAAGCCACAGAGCCCGAGCGCAAAGAATCTCTGGTCGTTATCAAGTGATTGAGTCGCCTTAGCTACAAACACTTACAGATGCAGACGTGTCAACATGTTAGGTGAAAACGAAACCACACTCTAAGTTGTGTATCTCAGCTCGATGTTTGAAAACAACATTCGGTTTAGGAAACCATTTGACTTCAGATCAGAAAAATTACATTGTGAACGAGCTGGAAATTGAAAATATTTTCCAATTAAACAAAGACAGTCTCTACAGTAACTAGAACCAAATTAGAAAGCTTTCCGTAACGTAGGTAAGGTTAGGATTGAATTGAATGCTACAGGCTAAGATAAAAAGTATCAGAGACCAAATGATGATTTTAAAAGATTTGACCATCAATTTTTGTATTCAGAATGAGGTTTGTTAAATAAAAAAATTAAATTTCTTCACGACATTCATTGTGCAGACTGCAACTTCTGTTTACACAACCAACAGTTTCTTACCGAGAACAGTTAGAGCCAAAATGAATAGATGTCGTCCGATCATTCTTGTCCGATCAATTTTCGTCGATAAAAGCGAAGGGCTGCTGTTTCATCCAAACAGAGAGTACACTGCTGGCGAAGGCGAGCTCAGACAGCTTTTTCAAGTCGTTGAGATCGTTGCTAATTAAGCAACATGCAAAATGATTGAAATAACCCGTGTTATGTTATAACCAATGTTGAAACTGGTGTTTTTAATTCAAATTTGGTTTGACATGGCTTCATTTGAGCAGCAAATAAATGCTCGTTTCACTTAAAAAAAAGTTGAAAAATGTAATTGACCATGATTTATCCATGTTACATACTACTGACTTACTCCCATGGCGTGATCGTAGAAAATTAATTGAAATGAACAGATCAGAACAGGTCACCTACTTGAACAAATAAAAATGATTCGATCTTTTCCGGTTAAATTCTTGTTCTCCCTTCGAACTCAGTGTACTGTTCATGGAGACGTTTAGGATTTACCTCACCACTTACCTTTGAATATTTTGCGAATGGTTCAAACAGAACTAAAATCAAGTTACCGAATGCCAACAGCCAATAAAAAACAGTGGAAACAGGGAGCCTAACAGAACGCGGAGCCGGGGAGGAGGAGGAGGAGGAGGGGGGGGGGGGGGGGTGGGTTGGGCTAACGTATTCCAATGACTTCCAGACGGGGAGCTTATCGAAGATTGGGAGTTTAAAGGAGCTGAAAAGGAGCTTAACAAAAACACAGTGAAAGCCACATTACAGTTTTAACACTGAACTCTCGAGTTGCTTAAATGAATACCTTATAAAAATGCCGCTCTTTAGTTGAGAAACCAAAACCATCCTAAGCCTTTAAAGCGAGTTTGTTTTGAGCTTGAACGCCACCTGACACATGTGGGGAAGGAAGGCACATTATGACAGCTGAAAGAGCTGTATCATATATTTTTCATCATCATATTGCACTGTGGGTTAACTTTTAGCTTTTGTTTTGGGGGAGAGGAAAGAAGGAGGACTTAGGGGGGGATGGAAGAGCGTTTCAATAATCCGAAACCCTAGCCGAGAGGGTGGGGAGTTCTTAGAGGCTTGGTGCTCAATAGAACACATTTACATCGAAGAGTACCTTGGGCATTGAGATGAAAACATTTAGCCTCCTACACAGTGTAAGATGAAACGGGGTGAAACCAATTAAGAGCCGTTATAAGCTCCTGGTGACTGAAATTAAAGAAACTTCTGTCTCTGACTCAGTCTGTGATTCTATGAGAAGAGATAATAAAAAATCTTGAAATGTTTTATTCGATCACTGGTGTGATTACCACATAAGGATCACTTGGCTTCTCAAGTATAATGTCGATAAGATTTGAACTAAGTCACAAAATATAGATCAGGGCAACTTTTACTTTCAAAGGAAATTGGATCCTAAATTTGGAAGTTAAAAAATAATATGTTTTAGACGAAACTGTTCTTTTAAGTCAATATGCATGGTACTAATACTAATTAAAGTTATCCAACAAAGAAAGAGTTGGAGTAGATCATAAATAGTGGCAAGATTATCTCATAATTTTCTTTGCCAGGTCTTTCTTTTTTTTTTTGGCCATTGCGTCTGTCTTTAAGACAAATGTCTCACCAAAATTAATATCTTTCCAACATCCTTTAACGGGTGATGACAGTCGCTCAGTATTTAATTTATTTTCCATCCTAGCTCATATGTATCTCCTTGTAAAATTGTCCAGAGAAAAAGGATTAAGCCAGAATTTTTTAGAACCCTTATCTTCTCGTGCACCTCATTCATCGAGATTTTCAGGTGATCATATGACAAGTTGCTGCAAAGAGCAAATAATCTTTTCTTATCAATAATTTCAACGGAACCATTTAAAGTTCTTCTTTGCTTAAATAATCGGATGTTTATTACACATAAAGAGGTTTCTGGATTATTTAGAAAAACTTGAGACGTTACCAAACTGGAAATCTATAATCTATAAAAACATTTTCGTGATGTTTTGTACCTGGTAGATCAATTATTTTGGTAAGAAAACAGAGTAATTAGCATTGACAATGATTTGACCGTTGTTTTTAGAGACCTGTCGCCACAAATATTGTACAGATTTTTATGGAGTACTTTTTAACTCCCACAAATGATTTTTTCCAAAGAAATCTATCTAACTTAATTTTAATTGTTAATTCTATATTTAGAGAAAGTTTCGAGATAATTGGAGAGATTTTTGGATTGATGAGAATTTTTTTTTTAAGGTGAATTTCCATAAGGTCCTTCAAGACGATACTACATGATGCTTGTGGAAAGGCCTGTTGTTTAAAAACCACTATGGTCCATCTTATTTTTAAAGAAAATCCTGAGTTGCTGTTTTTTTCAAATTAGAACTCTATGACCTGAGGAAAAAAGATAACATCAATTAAATGTCATCAATATCTCAACTGTTTTCTCACCTGCAAACCTCATTAGAGGTTGTCTAATACTAAAATGACAACATTAAGAATACAGCTTAAGCTGTTGATATGACTGGTTTTTGAGTAAAGATTTAATTCATACGTACATTTGTCACCAACGTGAGGCAGAGAAAATCAAAAATGAAGTTCCCAACAGGACGAAATTTGAACCTCGGATCTACGGATTTCGTTGTCCAAAACGTCTTGTGTAAGAAAGAGATTCTTTCCAGCAGAGCTTTACGATCGTCCTATTAAAATTTAAATACATCTTAAATTTCTATACATGGAAAATGAATTCAAATGGTTTATTATTATTAGATTCTTAGTAAAAATTTACCAACCGAATGGAAAAAACCAACGGATAAAATGTTTTCATTTGTTTTCATCTCGAATTGTCAGATAACTTTCGTTTTAATTAGAGATTCAACCATACAAATTTACTAATGCTTGAGAACAGCTGATGTTGACTGTTTTATTTGAGTTTTTCACAATATATGAGAATACTCCAGAAAACTGTGAGAGTGAATGACCTGTTTGAGTAATTTTCAATTAATTGCAAACAACAAACCGAAAAAAAAGCTAAGAGACTTTATAAAGAGTTTAATTTAAATCCATAGAGAAGTAAAGAAAACGCGGAAAATTGTCCTGGAGGAAAGAATCTAACTATTTCTACAAAATTCACCTTAAGAACGGTTATATTAAAAAAAATATTTACTATCGCACGGAGTGACATAGCCATAAATATGAATTACAAAATGCTTGAATTAGAACGATGTAGCATAAATGTTCTTTTGTGGGTTGCTAAAGTTGTCACTTCGAAAAGGCTCTCAGATTGAGAATAAGAAAAATTTAAAGTCATTAAATGCCCTCTTGGATTCCTGCACGACGATATTTTCTATTTTATTCCACATAGTTAAGCGGGGCTGGAATGAAATGCGCATCAACCAGAGGTCTGTGTTTATTGTAAGAGCATCAATGTATTTCCTTGATACTGCTATGCTTACCAATCGCGTAATTATAGTCAGTGAGGTTTATGAAATATTTTAAACATTCTTCGGCCAAGCATCAATTCCTAGAAGAAAATTATCTGTGAGAATTAGAGAACGATAGATATTCCGTGATTAGATTGGACCATATTGCATCGAACAAAAATATGTTGGCCCATCTTACTTGCACTTTGGAGTTTCGGCGTCAGTTGGTTATTTCTTAACTAATACTTTGATCTTATTGATTGATCAGCTGTAAAAACATTCAGCTGCATGTAAAACAAGTCTCAGGTGCACAATCTCTTTACTTTCATTGAATTGCTAAAACAGCAAGAGCGACATGAACTTCGCCTTGTCTTTGGCGCTTTGCCTGACATTCGCCTGCGGGGGAAGTTCCTTTGAAGAAGGAGACTTTTTGAAAGAAGAAGTTCAAAATGACAAACGCTTTTGGCGATCGGTAAGTGCTTTCTGTTGACGACCTTCGCCAGAGTAAGGCATTTGAAATATTTGATCCGTTTCTTACAGAGAAAAGAAAAGATTTAATTTCAAATCGAAAAAGTCTTAATTTCATAGTTGTACATCATAAGAAAGACAGTCCACTTTGAAATCAATTTTACTCAATCATAATCGTAAGCGTTTAACGAACACTTAGTTAGCTTGTTCTAACTAACATGATTATTTCTTTAACCCATACCAATGATCGAAGGAAAGATGGAAACATTTATGGAGCAGCGACATTTGCTTAAGGTCTCAAGATACACTGCTAGTAAACTTGGGCCATTTGAAGTTCAATTATTCAAAGTTCAACCTATTCCTCTCTCAAAATCTCCAGTTTTGGAGTGAAAGCGACCTCAGTAATGACTCATACCCTATTTTTTGTACAGAGATATTCTAGATCGAGTTTATTGGCTTTTTTAATAAACAATGGCAAAGAAGTATATTTTATTTTCGCCTCAACGATCCATTACTTTTATGGATAAAATATTGGCAAAAAAAAAAGAGACTAAATCCCTCTCAGATTATCTCGACCGGGAGCGGTCATTTTGAATCTTGCATAGCAGCCTGGCCGCTTACCTATGACGTAACAGTTTCACGTACCTCCCCCTGAACTCTTAGCCATCTGCTGGCAGCAATAAGGAGCCACATCGAAAGGAATTCTTGCCTCTAGAAATGGTCTTTTTGAAAAAAGCGAAAAGCAGCTTTCATGAACGAACTCTGAGACATTTGTGTGAACGAATTCTGGGACATCTGAATGATACGAATATTGAGATATTTGTGTGAAGTGTTGGATTATTTTTTCAAATAGTGACATTCAAAGACGAAATTTTTAGCAGTTTTGTAGACAATGATCTTGCCGCAATGATAGTTAGGAATCTCAGAACCTTTTCAATGATGATTTTCCATTTTGTAATAGCGGACATAAAAATATCATAGCTTCAAGAAAATACTTTTCCTTCATCAAAAAATAGTGTCTTCCTTATGCAAACGCTCTTGTTAATTGCTTTGATTCTTGCTCCTGGTTCCGCTTGTTTTAAATGTGTCAAGAGTTCTCTCTAATTTCTTCTATTATCTAGGATTTCTTGGATAAACTCATTGTCTTCTGTTTCATTTCTAGTGTTCCAGTGATGCAGATTGTTCCCCTGGCAAGTGCTGTTTAAAATATGGTTTCTCCATGTGCAGAGCGTATTTAGCAGAGGGCAAACCCTGCCGTCTATCCTCCGTAAGTAGAACGAGACCCCTGCTACTCGGCAGTTTCTGAAATCTCGATTTGGTGGTTTGGTGCAGATTTAGTCTTTAGTCTTCAAAATTGCTATTTACCAATATCCTAAGCGTTAACTCGTTAGCGCTGTAGCAATATTTTTAGCTCCCTTGATAATGTCCATGCAATAACCAAGTCCACTATCTTTATCTTTTCCACTTTTTATTGAAGATTATTTCCACCTTTTGTAGATTCAACTAAGCGCGGCGGGCGGAAGCTTATGTTTCATGTAACTCGGTGGAGGCATCAGTAAAGATTGTTCTCGATATTCCTGTTTCACTCATTTGAGTTTTGCATTCAAACAGACCTGCTTTTGGAAATGCCAAGAGGGATTAGTGTGTGCAAAGAAACCACCTTTTGGCTTTCGCAAATGCACACGCCCAAGGACCCCTCCGCCAACAGAGGAGGTTGGATCTGGAGGAATGGGGATGTAAACTGATAGCAGTGCCTGCAGAGATGGCTGGGTAGCTACGGTGATGGGCAAAGATTTTAGAGATGTGGTAAATGACTTATTAAACCATTGAAATAAAGGACCATGAACACCATTAAAAGTGCATTTTCTTTATATATCCAAAAACGCCTCGAGTATCCATTTCTAACCTTGCCAACTTCTAAACCTAGCAAATGAATCACAGAGGTCAGAAATTCATTAAACCCTCTTATTTGTGTTTAATAAAGTTGAGGGCTTCCTCATCGTACGAAAACCTCTTGGAGAAATGTATAAATTGAGTCCTATTCACATAATCTAGTTTCACACTTGCGAATATGTGTAATAATCGATCTCGCTCACATCCTTTTCCTCTACCTATCAGAGGAATAACATTCAAACAAAAAGCGTAAATTGAAAGCTATTTTTCTCGTTTCTCGTCGCGATCTTTACGAAAGTTTGGCATCATCTTGGATCATGATGTAATTTAATTACTGCTTTATAAGTGTACTATATAATTGTCAATAACTATGTTATAACTCACGTAATAAGTTTGAAGAGAATTGATGTTTCCAAACTTTTTTTTCTAATGGTCCTAAAGATTAGATTTGCGACCGTTGAAGGAGTGTGGGTAAGTAATGACTTGTCTGCTGGAATGATCTATACACTGTTTTGTGTCTATCCCTCGATTAAATCGTACCTTAGTAACTATAAACCGCTGAAATGTACTTCTGTTGAAAGTCAGGAAGGCAAGTGCGAGAAAATTGTTGCGAAGTTTTTTATCACATCATTCTGATTCAGAGAGGTTTAGTCACTTATTATCTAGCGCTGATTGCTCAGTTTAAAGGTTTTTCAAGATTTAAGAGGCTGTCTCTCTTATTTCCACCCGGTCAATTTTGCGTCAAAAATAATTTTTCCTGAAACTCTGTTAACAGAAAGACTTTACCTAGGAAAGAACTAAATTAGATTTGGTTTGATTCGAAATAATTTTCTGACTGCATTACGGGCCATAATTATTTCCCAGTCCGTAGGGACCGTCGCAACGTCTCGACAATTGAAAAATAGGCAAATTTTGTAACGTTGTAAAATATTTGATTCGCATAGTTAACCCACAGAATTTATATCAGATTGCTTCAAAACCTTTCTAGTTTGCCAAGAAAGTTAGAATTTGCCCTCTCAACATATTTGAAAAGGCGAATTTTAGCATATTCTGACCACTAGAAATCGCCATCGGCCGATGGCCGTAAATAACCTTGATTTAGACGCTAAGTTTTGGGATTTGGGACCTGGTTGACGATTCTATCCTACACAGCCGTTAATTTTAGATCTTTATAGGCAAAAATATGCAAAAACCCCTGTACGTTTTCGATTTTTCAAAAGTTATGACCGTTTGAATCAGCACATGTACGAGCATTCGCGATTTTTTCGACTACACCAAAATCGAACCACTGGAGCAGATTTCGTCATAAATACAGCTTACCCGCCTTCGTATGAACAGATGTTATAAGTGTTGCTTTTGGTAAATAATATCTAGTAGTCAGTGAAATGTTTTGATGAAATCGATTGAAAATTTACCAAAAGCAACACTTATAACATCTGTTCATACGAAGCATGTGTCAAGTTTTTAACACGTTGGTAGCCGATTTCTCCGGCTATTGACAGGTTGCTGTTCTGTGGACACAATCGACGCGGAACCGAGAGAAGCAAGCTCAGGATATTTGAAATTGATTTATTAATTATATGATATCAAACTCCAGGTAAAAGCATTTATTCTTTTCATCCAAAAATTTTCTGCCCAAATATTACTTTGGGATACAAAACAAAACCATATGGCACAACGTACGGCACAAGCTATCAGCGGTCTTCTCTTTTGTGCGGACCTTTGTGAGAACAGTATAACATCGAACTGGATCTAAATTTAAGCGATTATTTCTTCACTTCAGAAGCCTAAAACCTTCATTTCTCCCTCAGCTTCCGGACATGGAGAGTTTATATCCTGATTTTGGAAAAAATTCAGCTCTGCAGCGATGTTAAATGGGTGATTCACCGCGAAATGTGGCCAATTCCGGCATTTGTTTTGATACCACGAATCACGATGGATGCCGCCTACTTTTCGAAGGCAATACCTAGCTATTTGTTGAAGTTATCATGGATTTCACCAATTTGGTTATTAGGAAAATTCTGAAGTGAGCCATGAAGCCGGGCTGCAAGGCGGGTAAGCTGTATTTATGACGAAATCTGCTCCAGTGGTTCGATTTTGGTGTAGTCGAAAAAATCGCGAATGCTCGTACATGTGCTGATTCAAACGGTCATAACTTTTGAAAAATCGAAAACGTACAGGGGTTTTTGCATATTTTTGCCTATAAAGATCTAAAATTAACGGCTGTGTAGGATAGAATCGTCAACCAGGTCCCAAATCCCAAAACTTAGCGTCTAAATCAAGGTTATTTACGGCCATCGGCCGATGGCGATTTCTAGTGGTCAGAATATGCTAAAATTCGCCTTTTCAAATATGTTGAGAGGGCAAATTCTAACTTTCTTGGCAAACTAGAAAGGTTTTGAAGCAATCTGATATAAATTCTGTGGGTTAACTATGCGAATCAAATATTTTACAACGTTACAAAATTTGCCTATTTTTCAATTGTCGAGACGTTGCGACGGTCCCTACGGACTGGGAAATAATTATGGCCCGTAATGCAGTCAGAAAATTATTTCGAATCAAACCAAATCTAATTTAGTTCTTTCCTAGGTAAAGTCTTTCTGTTAACAGAGTTTCAGGAAAAATTATTTTTGACGCAAAATTGACCGGGTGGAAATAAGAGAGACAGCCTCTTAACAATGTCTCACATTAGCCAGACATAATGGTAATGAAGGGTATTTATTATGTATTCAAAGAAAAACAATCAAGCAAGCAAGCCGATTTTTTTTTTGAAATAGTTCGAGGATCTCATTGCATGAGTTCAAGTAGCGGTTAGCAGCACGTATTTTGAAATTTTATCACGCAGGAAATTTCAGCGTAGTTCGCGAGTTGACCTTTGAACTCGATTACGCTTATACTTGATACTCTTAGGAAGTGTCAAGGAACCTTTCAGCGATTCTCTGGTGAAAACTGCTGCGCGTTAAGTCCATCCGAGACCGTACCCGGCAGTCTGATCAGAAACGTGTAACTTCTCAATGTCGACAACCGAACGATATCAAAGTAAGCTCAAGCTTGGATAATTTGTCCACTAAAAAAGCCAAATTAAGAATCGGTTAGCAGCACGTATTTTGAAATTTTATCCTGTAGGATATTTCAGCTCAGTTAGCGAGTTGAGTTTTGAACCCGATTACTCTTACACTCACAGGCAGCCCAAGTTCCAGCTGTGAGATGATCATCTTCCGCAATAACATGGCGGAATTATAAGAGTTTGTATGGGAATATTTACGGCCGCTTTAACGAATTAAAAAATACGTCAAATTCTCACCTTACTTCCACAGGGTATCACTTCTTATCTGACCGCTTACTTTAATGAAAAGAACTCATTTTAGCGAGTTGTCCATTTCGAGGTTTTCCACCTACATATAAATATGGTCGTAAATATTCCCATACAAACTCCTATAATTCTGCCATGACTGTTATTGCGCAAGATGATCATCTCACAACTGGGGCTTGGGCTGCCTGTGTTATAGTTGATACAGCAGCACTTTGGTGGAAACTACCAACTGCTGCGTGTTTAGTCCATTCGAGACCGTGCCCGACAGTCTGATCAGACGCGTATAACTTCTAAGTGTCGACAACCGAGCGATATTAAAGTATGCTAAAGCTCGAATAATTTTTCCACTAAACAAGGAAAATTAAATTTTGGAATCACTTGACATTTCTAAACAAATATCTGATATTCTTGAGGAGCTTGAAAGAAACTTTAGGTGGAAATTTTGCGAAAATTTCTGGCTGCCGAGTACTTTGTTTGTTTGACACCGTGCCCGGCTGTCGGGAAGTTAGTCGCAGCGTTGGACGCTCTATTAAGGAAATATTTGTCAAGGGATTAAACTGCATTCATAGTGCTTTTGGTAATTGAAAACAGTTTTCCAGCTTTCCTCACGTAAATTGCAAAATTAAAAATTGAAGACAACAGTACGACCATATTCTCGCTTTACGCCCTCCGTCTCGAAATTTATAGTTTGTGCTCCCACCCCACCCTACCAGCTACCCCAATCCCATCATTCAAACACACAACTTAAGGAGTAAATGGTGATCAAATTCGCGAGGGAAAAAAAGAATAGATGATTGTAGTTTTTCTTTTTTTTTTTGAAGAAGGGAGTGGAATGCCATTTTAAGTTTGCTCCTTCCTTTATTTGATACATTTTTAGTAGTACCCACCACCTCCAGGCAGCCGAAAACCCTTCGTCTGAAGCGGAGTGTTTTACATCCGTCTCCTTTCAACAACTCAGCACAGATAAGGGAAATGATGGAAGACATCATTTCTTCTACATGGAAGATTTGCAGCAACAAAGGCAATTTGAATGTGTGTCCCCGTGGGCGGCCGGGACCTCCGGGAAGAGCTGGACCCAAAGGTGACAGGGGAAGGAAACAACATGATCTCGAGACCGAAATTACGATTATCGTTATTTCTAAATTGGCACCAAATTTATGGATATAGTAATTTCGTGGCACTCTTTACCAATGCTCTTTACACGTGTTAAGTAAAGAGAAGGACTCGGTTCCACTGTCTTACAACATTCAAGATGGCGGAGGAAAGGGGTAAATGTACGTTCAGTTGTGATCAGCATGATCTCGACACCAAAATAACGATTACCGTTATTTCTAAATTGGCCCTGAAATAACGAATATCATAATTTCAGTGCATGTCTGAGACCTTCGGGTTCGAAGCTTGGGAACTAGTATTCAGGGAAAGATAAAATGGCGGCTTACGGCGGCGAAGGAAATCTCAGTAGTTTAATATTTAGCGTGAAAAGGCTTGGGTGTTGTGATCTGGTTCTTAAGTAAAAAAAAATCACGGTCTGCAATGGCCCCACCACCTTTTGAACAACAAGAAAACATTGAAACGGTGGTAAAAAGCAGCAAGTTTCGAAGTCTAAACGAAAGATGGGTAAGCTGAGTTTCAGTCAAATATCATGACATTTGGGATGTAATTTCGATACCGAATAAATAGTTCTACATGGTTACACACGCATAGGATTCTGTTGTGTTCACGTGAAGGCCATTTCAGCCATTCCTGCCACTTGTAAGTGGTAGGAAATAAAAGATATGTATAGTTGTTTCGTATTGAAGCCCTGTGAAGTCACAAATTTGATTTATTTCTTCTTTGTTTTAGGTGGTCATTATCCATTACTTTTGGAAGTCGACGCTGATGAGAAAGAAAAAATGTTTATGATTATTTCTTCTCTCGAACATTTTACTATTTAGGTACCAAATAATCTTGATACTGAAGATCATTGCATCCATTATGAAAAAATTACCCTTGATTGCTTTGTCAACTGGAATGTATATACCTTGCGATTTGTGGGATTTTCACAAGTAAACTAGAAATACTTGAAGAGGGTAATGATGTACTTAATGTAGAGCATTTGGTACAAAGTCTGCTTTGCTGTAATCTACCTGAAGGTGCTTTTTATATGCTAGTAAGACTTGCACAGCCCAGTCAAAATGTTTTTGAGTAGTAGAAAAGCTGGCCAAACCTCTTCCTGAAAAGCAGTCTGAAAACTGTAAAGTTAGCGGAAGGTACTTCATTGTAGGCGGCCAAATTGTAAGCTGCCAGCCCATTTTGAGTGAGCAGTAAAACTCAAGATTGGCTATTTTAGCTAATTTTATTGAGAACCAAATTCCCAGCAACGGGCACAATTTTACTGGGCTATTTGTTATTTAACTACTTAGTAATATTCTTATTAAAATTTACTGCATTCCTTTCTAATAATTTGCTGCTGATTGTATGCTGTATATAGCTTATGATTTGTGTGATTTTCACAAGTAAATTAGAAATACCTGAAGATGGTAATGATGTACTAGATAATGTACTTGATGCAAAGCTATTTTGGTGCAAAGTGTGTGCCTTGTCTGTAGGTGATTTTGCATGCTAATAAGACTTGTAATTCAAATAATACACATCAGCTGGAGTGGGAATATTAAAAGAAAAATAATAATATTTAGCTATACCAAGTTCTGGTTTTATGTCCAAAGTGTGTGCCTTGTCCATAGGTGATTTTGCATACTAATAAGACTTGTAATTCAAAGAATACACATCAGCTGGAGTGGGAATATTAAAAGAAAAATAATAATATTTAGCTATACCAAGTTCTGGTTTTATGTCCAAATTAAGCACTTAGTTGAAGATCACTGCACTGCTCAGGTCCAGAAGGCTGAAAGAGTACTGTCTGCTGTTAGTTTGATTTTTGTCATTTCTATTGATTTATTTTATTTATCAATGTTTCTTTGAATTGTAATTCATTGATCTCTTTCAATAGTGCAGGTTCGCTCATGTAACCTAATCTCCCACTTATGAATGTATGTAAGGATGAGCTCAGTCAAAATGTTTTTGAGTGGAAGGCAAGCTGGTGATAGTAATAGGCAGCAGAGGCTGAACCTTGTCTTGAATGGAAGTGTGAAAAGTGTGAAGTTAGCGGCAGCTATATTGTGGCAGGCAGCCAAATTGTCAGCTGTGGCACATTTTGACTGGGCTGATTGTGTGTAGTATATATGTGCACTTCTTTTAGGGTGTTAAACAGGTTAAAGTACCAAGAAATCCTCTGTGATAACTTGATAATTCAAGATGTAAAAATTTCAAATAATAAGGTAAAGCTTGATCATTCTTAAGAGTTTCCATTTGTTCTGGAAATTTGGGGGAGGGTCAGGGGAGCATTATTTATACATAAGTAATGTACATAAAAAGTAAAAAAAAAGGACCAAGGTAAAATCCCAATTTGTTTTAAGAGTTAATTTTATTAAGAGAAAACCCTGGATATAGCTTGGGATTTGTGTGATTTTCAAAAATTGTAAGGAACCTTGTTAATTTTCAGCTTCAAGAACACAAGTACATAATCTTTAGTGCAGCCCTCTTTTCTCCCCGCCATTATTCTAATTTTTTTATCAAGTTTCCTTTTTCTTGTGTTCAATTAATTTATTGTCTTTACAGGTGAAATTTTAATATCTGCTAGCACAATTATCTCTGCTAAGAGTGTCTACCATCACTCTTGCCGGTCTCAAGCCCAAAACGCTGCAAACTAGCTGAAACTACATGTATTCCGTAAAATTGCAATGAAATCTATTTAAAAACACCAAAATCCGGCAGAACGCACGAGTTTTTGCCAAATTTTACGCAAAAGTTGACAAAAGCGCTCAATTTGACCTGAAAAACACTTTTTTTTTTTTTGCAAAAATCAGCCTATTTTACATTCAAAAGCACGATGTCTTTAACAATCCATCCAAGGGATACAATCCATGTGAAAACACTTATTCCAGCTAAAACGCAGTGTTCTCAGTTAAATTTGGGGAAAAAAACGCGTAAAAACCGTCAGAAACACGACAAATTGGGCTGATTTTACCCACTTTTTGTGTAAATAGCTGCCAAAACCCTCTAAACTAGCTGGAACTACATGTTTTTCACAAGATCGCCATAAAATCTTGAAACGTTGCTTTAGGGACCTTTATGCCTCCAAAACGAGTTTTTAATTTAAAAAAAATGGAATGAACAAAGATGTTAAAGGGGAAAAAGCTGTGAGAAAGGAGAAGTTTAGTGTTGCTGTTTGATATGCCGCCCAGATATATCAATTTATTAATTTAACGCCTTTAGCCGTGGGCAGAAGTTTTTCTCTAGACTAAGAGGACCCTCCCTATGTTGACGAACCTCAATAACTCGTTGATTTTACTGTTTTTACACAGATTTGATTTTAACCATATTCGCCAAAATAACTGCCAAAACACGGCAAACCAGTATCTCGGCCAAGAGCGATATTGGCCATTTCACACATCCTTATTAGATATGAATTTTATTAAAGATTGTCATTCTAGCATATGTTGGCTAGTTACCACAGGTTTCTTGATTTTCATGGGAAAGTGGCATTGGTTGGTACCATGACCAATCTCCTCGACTTTCCCATGATTTTCATAGGATGTTAGCGACCCATACTTCGAACCTCAGTTGTTTTTTTTTTTTTTACATTGGCGCGAGTTTCACAACTTTCTTGTGGTTTGGCATTGACTCAGAGTTGGGCTTATTTTTATGGCTAATCCATCGGCGACTTTCTCATGATTTTCTTGGGTTCTCAACAGTGACACGGACTTTGGAACCATAATTTTATAAATATGTCAACACTGGCAAATACTGCTAAAATCTACACTCTACTAAACTCCATGTACCACAATATCCACACAACTGCGTGTGCCTACTTGAAAATCCTAACCCTAACCCTAAAACTATCCAGTTAGCCTAGTATTGTATTGCTGGTTTGAGTGACTAAACTGGCTCAAATGATCCAGCTGCTTAAAAATCTAAGCACAGAGTAAGTTTAAAAGATTCAATTTTGTAAGGTTTCGAAACAGTTCCAAAATTAACATGCACATAGCTCAGTGTAAAACATCGAAGCTTCTAGGACTTCTTATGATTCCTACGAACGTACACACCTAATGCACGTCAATTTGCCTTTGTTGTCCTCGAACGATCACGTCTTCATGGTAACGTGGTGTAAGAACTGTACAGCACTTTATAAATATATGTTTTACTTGACGGTAAAAGTTTGAATCCGTACAAGGAAACGTAACGGAAACAGGCGATGATAATATTCCGTTGACAGAAATGCAACGGAAACGTGTCGTCATATTTCCGTTCAGGAATCATAACGGAAACATAACAGGTCCAAGGAAGAAGTGAATGATGTGGAAACATAGAGTTTCATTTTTCCGAATTACGGAATCATGCTATTTCGTCCTGTGCTCACTCTAACTCTGTGCTATCCTAAACCTAACCCAAACCCCAAACCAATCCTAAGCTATGGTAAAGGGTTTAAGTCAGGGTTGAGGATAGGGTTAGGGCAGGAGCCCATTACCTGGTTAGGGTTAGAGTTTGGGTTGCTTCGGGTCAGAGGGGTTTTGTGTTACAATCAGGGTTAGGGCTACGGTAAAATTATGCTTAGAGTTAGCGGGGTTTAGTGTTAGAATTAGGGTTAAGGCTAGGATGAGGCTATGCTTAGGGTTGGCGTTAATATTTTTCTACAAGCATTCAATTGCAGGGTTTTTGGTATTGTGTTTGTAAATTTCAGTAACTACTTGAAAGTTTACTGAAAAACAAACGATAGGCCGACTGGTACACTTACAGGATAGATAGAGAAGGTTGGGGTTAGGGTTAGGGTTAGGGTTAGGGTTAGGTCTAGGTTAAGGGCTATAGGTTAGGGTTTAGGGTTTAGGGTTAGGTTTTAGGGTTATGGTGTGGGGCTAGGGTTAGGGTTAGGGTTTAGGCTCAGTGTTAGGGTTAGAGGGTCTGCGGTTGAGGTTAGGGCTAGGGTGAAGGTTTGGGGTTAGGGTTTGGGGGTTGGGTTAGTGTTTAGGGTAAGGGTGTAAGCCTCTTCAAAAATATTTTTAAGAAGATTTTGTCACCTTTTTCACTTAAATGACCAGTTAGATTATTTGAAGCGGTTGGATTAATTTTGATTGGGGTTTAATAACTTTTAATAGTTGGATGATTATTTTTACCAGTTGAACTACTGTAATATGCTGGATCTTTTTAACTAATGTTACTATCCTTACCTGAATTATTTGAACCAATTTCACTGGTTACACATGCGTTATCCTGTTAGACCATTTCAACTGGTTGGATTATTTAAACCAGTTTGTCCATTTTAGATATTGGCATCATTTTATCAAGTTGGATCATGTTAACCAGTCGCACCATTTTACTAAGTGAGATCGTTTCTTCCGATTGGACCATGTCACGTAATTAAAATCTTTTCACCGTTTAAACCATTTTATCTTGTTTTGGCTGGTTGGACCATGTTAACCAGTTGCATCATTTTGACTGGAGTGAAAAGTTCCGTTCTTAACCCGAGCCCTAACCCTAACCCGGGGTTAGGGTTAGGGTTAGGATAGCTCGCAGCTAGAGTTAGGGCTTGGGTAGGGTGGGATTATGATTAGGCTGAGAGTCACAATTTTTTCTGAAAACATCCAATTTTTTTTTGGTATTGTGTTTGGCTCTAAACTTTGACAACTACTTGAAAGTTTGCTTGAAATCAAAATATACCATTTTTTGCCAAAATAACTGCCAAAATGCGCAATTCGGGCCTTTTTATCAATTTACACTTGGTTTAAGCTTGGTTTTTGTGTTTTCCCACAGACTCTTAAACTATTTTGCTGAGAACATTTTTTGCAGCGTTTTTAAAACTGAAATAAGCTTATTTTTGCAAAAAAAACAAACGTGTTTTTCAGTCGAATTTAGTGTTTTTGTCAACTTTAGCGAAAACTTTTGCAAAAATCGTACATTTCTGCCGTATTTTGGAGTTTTTAGACAGATTTCGTCGCGATCTTGTGAAAAACATGTAGTTTCAAGCTAGTTTTCAGTGTTTTGGCAGTTATCTTGGCAAAAAATGGGTAAGTCAGCGCACTTGTTTTTTTTTTGGTTTTTAAGGTTTTGTTTGCCCAAATTTTACTGAGAACACTGTGTGTTAGCTTGTCTCCATTGTTTTTTCGCAGATTCTATCGCTGTTTTGCTGAAAACATAACGTTTCAGCTTGTTTGCATCGTTTTTGGTCGTGAAATAAGCTAATTTTTGCAAAAGGAAAAAAACCTGTTTTTCAGCCCAAATTGACATAAAGGATACAGAGGAACATTTGCTTATTGCCTTTTTTTTTTGTCCTTACTCATAAAGTTGATTTTAGCATTTCAAACAAAAACTCTGCTAGAGCATTAATTGAATGACATATCATGCACTTACTTTGAAGCAAGAACACTTTTTTTTTAATTCAGAAAAATACCTTTTTATTTTTTTTTAAGGACTGCTGGATATAACCTGTACAACCAAGATGAATTTACATTCATTATTTGTCATAACTTACACTAAATTAGAAATTCAAGTATGAAATGAGGGTACTAGCCCTTTAATAGTGTTCAAAATTTCCATATGCAGGGGTACTTGTGGCTACTGGAGAAGAATCAGTCTTTAACCCTTCACCCCCCCCCCCCCCAAGGGAGATAATAAGTACAGATATCCTCTTCCCTAGGGGCAACTAGCTCAAAAGTGAGTGATCTCAAGGGCCCTCCAAAAACGTTTTCTACAGCAATAACTAAGCTCTACAGAAGCACACTATGCAGACAAAAGGTGTAAGAGAATCAATGAATTCTTTAATTCTTGGTCCCTCCCAGGCCAACCTATTGTACAAATCTCAAGACATCTGTTCTAGTTTATCAGTCAATTTTTCAAGCTTCAAGCTTTTCCTGCAATTATGTACTTGTTCTTGAAGCTGAAAACTAACAAGGTTCCTGTAAATTAAGTTTACATAACAACCTAACAATTTGTGAAAATCACACAAATCCCAAGCTATATCCAGAATTATGCTCTTAATAAAATAAACTTTTAAAGCAAATTGGGATTTTGCCCTAGTTCTTTTTATTTTTTTGTTACTTTTAAATACATTTGTATAAATAATGCTCCCCTAACTCTCCCCAAAACTTTTAGAACAGATGCAAACTCTTAAGAATGATCAAGCTTCACCTTATTATTAAAAATTTTTACATCTTAGACTACCAAATTATCACAGAGGTTTTTTTCCGTACTTTGACCTGTTTAACACCTAAAAAGAAGAACACATACATAACACACACACAATCAGCCAGGTCAAAATGTGCTGCAGCCAACAATTTGGCCACCTACAATGAAATAGCTGCCAATTTCACACATGTCAGACTTCTATTCAGGACAAGATTTGGCCTCTGCTGCCTTTACTATTGCCAGCTTGCCTGCCACTCGAAATTTCAACTGAGATTGTACATACATACATGTGGGATTAGGTTACACGAGCGAACCTGCACTATTGAAAGAGGTCAATGAATTATAACTCAAAGAAACATTGATAAATAAAATAAATCAATAGAAATGACAAAAATTAAACTAACAGCAGACAGCACTTTTTTGGCCTTCGGGGCCTGATCAGTGCAGTGATCTTCAACTAAGTGCTTAATTTGGACATAAAACCAAAACTTGTTATGGTTAAATATTATTATTTTTCTTTCAATATTCCCATTCCAGCTGATGTATATTATTTGAATAACAAATCTTATTAGCATGTTAAAATCACCTGAGGACAAGGCATACACTTTGTGCCAAAATTGCTTTGCATCAAGTACGTTATCTAGTACATCATTACCATCTTCAGGTATTTCTAATTTACTCTTGAAAATCACACAAATCATAAGCTATATACAGCATACAATTGGCAGCAAATTATTAAAAAGGAATGCAGTAATCTTTAATAATAAGAGTAGCTAAATAACAAATAGCCTAGTCAAAATGTGCCGGTAACAAGGGATTTGGCTTTCCACACAGAACATTTGTTAGGCGTCTAGTCTGGACAAGGTTTGGTCTCTACCTTCTGTTACTATAGCCAGCTTGCCTACTTCTAAAAAACGTTTTGACTAAGCTGAAAAAAATGTTTGAGAGAAAAATGGCCACAACAAGCCCACTTACTGCAAAATAAGAAACATAAAAGTAACACTTCAAATTAATACAGAATATAAGCCTTGCAGGATTTGGCTCTCAATAAAATTAGTTAAAATAGCCGATCTTGAGTTTAACTACTCACTCAAAATGGGCTGACAGCCTGCAATTTGGCCACCTACAATGAAGTATCTTCCACTGACTTCACACCTTTCAGACTGCTTTTCAGGATGAGGTTTGGCCTCTGCTGCCTATAATTACAACACCCAGCTTGACTACTACTACTAAAGAACATTTTGACTGGGCTGTGCAAGTGTTACTAGCATATAAAAAGCACCTTCAGGTAGATTACAGCAAAGCAGACTTTGTACCAAAACACTTTGCATTAAGTACATCATTACCCTCTACAGGTATTTCTAGTTTACATGTGAAAATCCCACAAATCTCAAGGTATATTACATCATACATGTTGACAAAGCAATCAGGGGTACATTTTTCATAATAGGATGCAATGGTCTTCAGTATCAAGATTATTTGGTACCTAAATAGTAAAATGTTCGAGAGAAGAAATAATCATAAACATTTTTTCTCTCTCATCAGCATCGACTTCCAAAAGTAATGGATAATGACCACCTAAAACAAAGAAGAAATAAATCAAATTTTTGATTTCACAGGGCTTCAATACGAAACAACTATACATATCTTTTACTTCCTACCACTTACAAGTGGCAGGAATGGCTGAAATGGCCTTCACGTGAACACAACAGAATCCTATGCGTGTATAACCATGTAGAACTATTTATTCGGTATCGAAATTACATCCCAAATGTCATGATATTTGACTGAAACTCAGCTTACCCATCTTTCGTTTAGACTTGGAAACTTGCTGCTTTTTACCACCGTTTCAATGTTTTCTTGTTGTTCAAAAGGTGGTAGGGCCATTGCAGACCGTGATTTTTTTTTTACTTGAGAACCAGATCACAACACCCAAGCCTTTTCACGCTAAAATATTAAACTACTGAGATTTCCTTCGCCGCCGTAAGCCGCCATTTTATCTTTCCCTGAATACTAGTTCCCAAGTTTCGAGCCCGAAGGTCTCAGACATGCACTGAAATTATGATATTCGTTATTTCAGGGCCAATTTAGAAATAACGATAATCGTTATTTTGGTGTCGAGATCATGCTGATCACAACTGAACGCACATTTACCCCTTTCCTCCGCCATCTTGAATGTTGTAAGACAGTGGAACCGAGTCCTTCTCTTTATTTAACACGTGTAAGCATTGGTAAAGAGTGCCACGAAATTACTATATCCATAAATTTGGTGCCAATTTAGAAATAACGATAATCGTAATTTCGGTCTCGAGATCATGTTGGAAGGAAAGGAAGAAAAGGATCCCAGGGAATAATCGGACCACCAGGAAAAAGCGGAAAACAAGGAATCATAGGACCACCAGGAATAAGAGGAGAAAAAGGAAATTTTTTTTTTGGGAAATGGGATTTCTGAGAGAAAACAAAGAAAACTGAATTTCGAGGATTGGGACAATGGATAAAAAGGGTCTTGTAGATGCCAAATAACCTTGTGCTTTTACTTCAGAAGTTCGGAAATCTTTATTTTCAAAACAACAACCTATGTTGGTGTTAGTAATTTTTTTTAAGATATTCAGTTTGATGAATTGTATTAGTGTAGTGGAAAGTGACGTCTGTATTTTTATAAATAAAGAGGGTAAGTTTCTAAAGAAACTGTGATAATGCATCGTTGGGATAGTACAACTGGGAAGCTTAGTATTATGAACCGAGTTGATAATGTAAATTGGCCACAGTAGCGACTTTAAAAGCTGACGTTTCGAGCATTAGCCCTTCGTCAGAGCGTTAGCCCTTCGTCAGAGCGTTAGCCCTTCGTCAGAGCGTTAGCCCTTCGTCAATCGCTCTGACGAAGGGCTAATGCTCTAAACGTCATCTTTTGAACTCTTTACAAAGGTTAATTTACGTTATAAACTCGGTTCATAATACCAAATTGCTCTGTATGATTATGTCCTGTACAGTAATATTGTCGAAAAAAAAAATAGAAATATATTTTCAAAACAAAAGCAATATCAAAACGTTGAAACAAAACATTTTGTTGGAATTAGTATAGCTAAAGGTATACTAAGTATTTATATACTTTCAGGGGGCAAACTGATGGGATGAGATACTGCCGTCCGATCAAACATGACGCACAATATTTTAAAAAAATAATGTATTCTATCTATACCATTATTCCAATTTAACAAATTCTGAAATTAAAAAAAGGTTCCTAACAATTATGAATAAACAGTGCACAGCAAATTACTTTAAGCTATGTGGAGTTAAGAAAGTTTGAGAGTGTAAGATGAGACGCAGTTTCAATTATTGTTTTCTTGAATTTATCACATCCGCAGGCAACAACAAATTGTGCACGTGCCTGTCTATTTGCCTCTTCGCACTTGTTATAATATTTCCTCCCGGTTCTTATCGTTAAGTTTCCCTGTTTGTCGCTTGTACTGAAAGCCATCTCAGACCGAGCTATTGGAACACTTTAAAAAATAAATGAGTTGTGTTTAACCACCCTCGATCATCTAGTTTCTCTTAGATCTTTCTCATTTCCGCCAAAGATTTTTTTCATATTTTCCCAGCTACCTGATAGGGTTGCGTGACTTCTGAGCTGAAAGTGCTATCAAATTTAAAAGCAATGTGCTATATAAAAAGTTGCTTTCGAGTTCAATCATCTAGTTTTCGTGATGGCTCTCAAAGACCGTTCTTTTCCAGTGAGTCCTGGAACGGCTCTGTCTGTTTTCTGTTTGCTTCTTTACTCTGCTGGATTCATTCGATTCGAGACAAAGTTCAATGATTATGAACAGAGGTTGAGGACTGTGGAGGAATTTATGCCTCAAGATAAAATGGAACAGGCAAGGACAGATTTACATTCGGCTGAACAAGGTGAAGTCAGAAACTGTCTGTAAAGTACAGTCATGGTTGTCTTGATTGTTGCGAGACATGCTTCTTCAAACTGATTTATGTAAGATGACTTTAAGTTGCAAATTACTCTAACCCTGTACAGACTAAGATCTTGTTGATGGAATGTACTAGCGAGGTCATAATCACGTTTCGTCGCCTCTCCCCTTTCCGTCGAAAACTCCTGGATGCGCCACTTTCGTCTCTTTCCATTTAATCGAACTAATATCTTGTAGTCTCATTTTGCTACCTGCTAACGGACATTCTATCAATGTTAAATCATCGCTCAAAAGACGAGCCGGCAAATAACGAACGACAGAGCTACTCATTATTTCGACTTTTTATGGCGTTGTTTTCTTTGTCTACGATTGTTGAATTCATCACACTGAGAACTTACTGGACATCGCTGACACCTTGACCTCTCAGGTATTTTAAGAAATAATAACTTTGCCTCGCCGGCGGGAACCTGTTTATTCGTCGAGAACCGATCCGCAAAACTTAAAACTCGCAAAATGTTCATGTTAACCGTACACGTATGTCAGACATGATGGCAATGAGAGGTATTTATTCTGTTTTCGGAGGAAAAAAACAAATAAGCAAGCCGCTTTTATTATTCCTCAGCTTCCCAATATTTTGAATTAAAAATTTGAAATGATTCGAGGATCTCTTCGCATGAGTTCAGGAATCGGTTAGCAGCACGTATTTTGAAATTTTATCATGTAGAAAATTCCAGCCCAGTTAGCGAGTTGAGTTTTGAACCCGATTACTCTTATACTTGATACTCTTTAAAGGTTCAAGGAACCTTTCAGCGTTACTCTGGTGAAAACTACCAACTGCCGCGCGTAAACTTAGTCCATTCGAGACCGTGCCCGTCAGTCTGATCGGAAGTGTATAATTATAACTTATAAGTGTTGACAACCAAGCAATATTAAACTAAGCTCAAGCCTAGAGAATTTGTCAACCAAAAAAGCCAAATTAATTTTTGGAAACGCTTGACATTTCTAAACAAACAGCTGATATTCCTAAGAAGTTTCAAAGAACCTTTCGGTGGAAAATCTGAGAGAATTTATGGCTGCCGGGCATTTTGCCTATTTGAGAGCGTGCCCAGCTGCCAAAAAGGAAATATTTGTCGAAGGATTAAACTACATTTGTGGTCCTTTTGGTAATTGAAAACAGTTATCCAGTTAAAATTAAAAATTGAAGACGACAGTGCGTACATATTCGCGCATCACGTTTCCCGTCTCGAAATTAATTGTGGTTCGTCCTCCCGCCCTACCTCACTCTGCCCCCATTAGACAAACACACTACTTAAAAAGAAATTGGTGATCAAAATTGCGAGAAAAAAGAATAAATCATTGTAGTTTTTTGTTTTTTGTTTTTTTTTTTCTGAAGAAGGCAGTAAAATGCCATTTTAAGTTACTTTCTTCCTTTATTTGATACATTTTGAGTAGTACCCATCACCTCCAGGCAACCGCAAACCTTCCGTCTGAAGCGTAGTATTTCACATCCACCTCCTTTCAACAACTCAGCAAAGATAAGAGAGATGATGCAAGACATCATTTCTTTTACATGGAAGGAAACAAAGGCAATTTGCAGCAACAAAGGCAATTTGAACGTATGTCCCCGTGGGCGGCCGGGACCTCCGGGGAGAGCTGGACCCAAAGGTGATAGGGGGAGGAAAGGAAGAAAAGGTGCTAAGGGAATCATGGGACCACCAGGAAGAAGCGGAAAACAGGGAGTCATGGGACCACCAGGAATAAGAGGAGAAAAAGGAATAAAAGCAGACATCGGGCCACCGGGTATCCCTGGTATCCCAGGGACTAAAGGTGAACCAGGCGAATCCATTTCAAAGCCGAAAGTAACAATTTCTCCACCGAAACTAATTATCAACGAAACCAACACAGCCTCGTTCTTATGCTCTGTTTCGGGAAATCCAGCAGCTCAAATATTCTGGTCAAAGGTCAATGGATCGTTACCTAGCAATAGGACTAAAGTGACGTCAAATGGTCAGATGCAGATCGTTAGTGTTCGGATGGAAGAGGCAGGCGAGTACAAATGCTTAGCGCGAAATATTCTGGGAGAGGAGGAAAAAACTGCGATTCTCGTCGTACAAAGTAGGTTTAAGTATTATGTACTTTTTGACTGAGTGGGAGGGCTGAACGGGAAAATATCTGGCTCGAGTAATGTACACGGCCCTACACACGTCCGCTTTTACCATGGTTTTCTGTGGGATTGTGCGCGCGGGGCTGTAAGGGGCATATGATAAACCATCTTTTATTATTGCTACGACTCTATAACTCGAAGATCAAATCTCGTTATTCCGATTTTTTCACCTTTTTTTACGATTGAGGGACACAGAATTTCTAGTCCTGACTGATAAAAGAGACAATTTTTTTGGTTCCGAGGATGTCCCATGAAAACAGGATTTTACTGTAATACGCTGACCAAAGAAAAAGCTAAACGTTGTTTGAAAGATAATTTGAATTGAAGGAATTTTTAGCTTTAAAGATGAGCCTCGTCTTTGTATGAGATCCACGGATGCAATGGCAGTTATTCCCATTATGCATAATTATTTTTCCAAATATCCTACAGATAAACCGAAGATCTCACTCTCCCCTGGGCCCACTTATTTTGAAAAAGGCAAGAACATCACGTTACCAAAATGTCACGTGACCAGTTTTCCTCCAGCCGTCATAACGTGGTCTAGAGTGCGCGGTGAACTTGCATATTCCAGAACTGTTGTGGAAGACGGACAGCTGTCGATTGTCAGTGCTCAAAAGAGAGATTCTGGTTTGTACGAATGCAAAGCGTCAAATGATTTGGGTGACGACTCAGCTTTGACACTTCTAAGTGTTTTGGAGCTGCCACGATTCACATCAAATCCTCCTGCTCAGCTCAATGTTAGACAAGAACAAAATATTTCAGTCTCATGTCAAGCTGCTGGTGACCCCAGACCAAAAATCATGTGGGTGAGAGAGAACAGCCAGCTGCCAGTTGGAAGATCACAAGTCAGTCCGGAAGGAACACTTCAGATATGGAATATTAAAGATGAAGACTCGGGAATATATATCTGTATAGCCATATCAGCGCAATTGTTCAAAAGGTCTTTAATGCAACTGACTGTTGGTAAGGAGTGGTTTGCCTCGGTAACTTTTCATTGGGTAGTGATCTTTTTTTCTGCACATTAAATAAAATAAATCTAGAGAGCTGAATGTGACATGTGACAGTGACTGAATATTCAAGTAAGATTTCGTTTCAAGCGGAATTCATAATCAGAGTCAAGTGAAGGATTATCTACTTTTCGTCATAAAGAATTGCATGCAAAAAATAATGGAGACGTCAATCAGCTGGATTCACTTAGTTTTCCGTACTTGATTGATAAATACAAAATCAAAAACGAGGACAAAATGAGAGACAAGGCAAAACGAATAATTCATGATGTGAGAACACTCTCCAAAATCCAGTTATTTTTGTCTATTTCATTAAAACGTGTATTAAAAAGGTTTTGATTTTGCATTCATCAATCAAGTAGGGAAAACTTAGTGGATCCAGCTGACTGACGTATCCATTATCTTTTGAATGCAATTCACCATGATGAGTAATAGATAACCCTTCACTTGACTCTGATTACGAATTCCGCTTAGAAATTTGGAAATTTTATTGCGGATGCGAGGCCATAAGATGGAATAAAAAACTAGAATGATTGTGTCACCTGTTTTTACTTAGTGTGTGAGCCTATTGGTGTGGTGGACAGGAACAGAATACCAGACGCCAGAATGACAGCGAGCAGTTTTTACAGTAGTTATACTCCTCCCCACTACAGCCGACTCAATGAAAGCAGTGGCCATGGAGGGTGGTGCCCTAAAACTAGATCTGACAGAACAGACTATCTTCAAGTTGATATGGGTGAAGTGCGTTTTCTTTGTGGTGTGGCCACACAAGGATTACTGAGGGGCTCTGCATTGACCACCAGCTACAAACTACAGTTATCTACAAACGGCACAACTTGGAACACTTACAGGGAAACGAATATTGAAAAGGTACGGAGAGAACTGTACGTAATTGACGTTTTCAGGAATTAGGAGTTTGAAGTCATACAAATAATTAGCGAACAGAAATATACCTAGGTAGTGAATTTGGATTCTTAGCTTCATTGGCTATCGTAGCAGAGAACGCCGTCGGAGATTATAAGCTTGTGTACGACGAATTTTCCTAGACCGCTAGCTATAAACTACACCTGTCCACAGGCGGTATATATAACTTGGAACATTTATAAGGAGACAAATATTGGAAGAGTGCGGATGAAACTGCAACTGATATTAACAGTTATGAAAAAGTTTGAAGTAAATACAAAGTATTGGCTCATAAACTTAGTTGGTGAATTTGAACATTTATCCCGTTAGGCTTTTACAGCAGAGTTTCAATTCGGCACTACTCCCCCTGAAAAATGTAAGTCATGTTGCACATCAGAGGGCAGTAGTCAGTTATTCACTTTGGTTGTAGGGCGTCCATAAGATTTGACAATCAACACTATGAGAAGTACTCATTTAACAGATCTGACTGTATACATGAATATAGATATATTTTTGTTTGTTTGTTTGTTTGTTTCCTCGTTAAAAAGGTGATGAACGAACGGTGCATTGTCTTATATCAGCCTTTGCGTGATGCCTTATAGAAGTCAATTATTCACTTTGGTGTAAGACACGCATATTCTTCAACTGTTGAATTTTTTGAACGTTCATGTCTCGAACAACTATTTTCCGAGTCTATTGAGCCACAGCTCAAATGTGCTTTCTTGCCTTTAATATTTAGCGCTCTGAGTCAATGATTCTTGACATTCTCTCCCTCTCCTGTGCTCTAAAACTCGCATTATTTACGGTTATTTTTATTTTTAGGTTTTCCAAGGAAATTCAGCCAGAAACAGCATTGCGAAACATCCACTCAGTACTGACGTCAAGGCCAGATACGTTCGGTTCTATCCCGTCACGTATCACACTCATCCTTGTTTAAGGGTTGAAATATATGTGCGGCTAAATTGACCAAAAAAAAAAAAAACTATTCATTAATCAACCAGCACATATTGACATAAAACTGCCCCAATAACACAAGGTATGGATCATGAGGCCATGCTATTCAGACCGCAGAAATAAATGAAACGTAAACAAACGAACAAGACAACAACAACAAAGACAATTGTAGAAAATAAGCAAAATAATTTTTTTTTATTTACATGTAGTCATTAAAAAAAAGAAAGCAAGGGGGATGAGACTTTTTTCGGAGATGGAATTTCTGAGAGAAAAGTGTTAATTGTTTTTGTGAAAGAACAACAGAATGTCTAGCAAGGACCTCTTAAACTCATAAACAGAAAACAAATAAATCTGAATTTCGAGGATTGGGACAATGGATTAGAAGGGTCTTGTACATGCCAAATAACCTTGTGCATCGGTGGAATAGCATAACCGGGTAGTTTAGTATTATGAACCGAGTTGATAATGTAAATTGTCCACCGTAGCGGGTTTAGAAGCCGACGTTTCGAGCAATAACCCTTCATCCGAGCGTTAGCCTTAATCAATCACTCTGACAAAGAGCTAACGCTCTAAGGGTCAGCTTTTGAACTCTTTACGACGGCTAATTTACGTAATCAACTCGGTTCATAATATTAAATTGCTCTGTATGATTATGTCCTGTACAGTAATATTGCCGAGAAAAAAAAATCGAAAAATATTTTCAAAACAAAAGCAATATCATAATCAAGGAATTCGCTGATCCTTGAGCTGGATGACCTGCTAAAAACAAGAATGCATACAGCAGTTTGTAGGAAGGTCGCACATAAAAAAAAACAAAAGCATAAAAGCGTACAACCCCTAATGGCATTATGGGTGGTTTTAAGGTCACGTTTGCTATGTAGAATTTTTCAAAAACGCGGAAACAAACATTTTGTTGGAATAAGTATGGCTAATGCTATACAAGGTATCGATATACTTTCAGGGGGCAAACTGATGGGATGAGATACTGCCGTCCGATCAAACATGACGCATAATATTTTTAAGAAGAAATATCTTCTATCTTTACCATTATTCCAATTTAACAAATTCTAAAATTAAAAAAAGGTTCCTAACAATTATGAATAAACAGTGCACAATAAATTACTTTTAGCTATGTGGAGTTGAGGGTGTTTGAGAGCGTAAGATGAGACGCAGTAAAAAGGCCCATTGATCGTTTCAATTATTGTATCCTTGAATTTAACACAACCGCAGGCAATAACAAATTGTGCACGTGTCTGTCGATTTGCCTTCTCGCATCTTGTTTTAAAATTTCTTCCTGGTTCTCATCGTTAAGTTTCCCTGTTTCTCGCTCGAACTGAAAGCCATTTTAGAGCTATTGGAACACTTAGAAAAAAGTGAGTTGTGTTTGACCACCTTCGATCATCTAGCCTTTCTTGGATGTGTTTCTCATTTCCGCCAACATGACGAGCTTTGCTTATTTTTTTCAGCTACCTGATAGGGTTGCGTGATTAAACTTTCTGAGCTGAAAGTGCTATCAAATTTTAAAGGGTCAAGTATCAGGAATATGCCATAACAAGTTGCTTTCGAGCTCGATCATCTAGTATTCGTGATGTCTCTCAAAGATCGTTCTTTTCCAGTGAGCCCTGGAACGGCTCTGTCTGTTTTCTGTTTGTTTCTTTACTCCGCTGGATTCATTCGAATCGAGACAAAGTTCAATGACTATGAACGGAGGTTGAGGACTATGGAGGAATTCATGCCTCAAGATAAAATGGAACAGGCAAGGACAGATTTACATTCGGCTGAACAAGGTGAAGTCAAAAACTATCTGTAATTTACGTTCATGGTTGTCTTGATTGTTGTGAGACATGCTTCTTCAAACTGGTTTATGTAAGATGACTTTAAGTTGCAAATTACCTAAACCCTGTACAAACTTAAATCTTCTTGATCGAATGTACTAGCGAGGTCATAGACACGTTTCATCGCCTCTCAGACGAAAACTCCTGGATGCGCCGCTTTTGTCTCTTTCCATTTAATCGAACTAATATCTTTTAGTTTCATTTTTCTTCCTGCTAACAGACATTCTATCATTGTCAAATCATCGCTCATGATGCGAGCCAAATAAAGAACGACGGGCAAAGCTTCTCATTATTTCGACTTTTCCTGGCGTTGTTATCTTTGACTACGAATGTTGAATTCATCGTTAAGTGGACTAACCGGACTTCGCTGACAGCTTGACCTTGCATGTATTTTAACTGAAACTATCTTCGACTCGCCTATGAGAACTTGTTTAATGATTCGTCGAGAACAATCCGCAAAAATTGAAACCCGCAAAATGTTCGTATTACACGTTAGCCAGACATGATGGTAATGGGGAGTATTTATTATGTATTCGAAGAAAAAACCAACAGCCAAAGAAGCCGCTTTCATTATTCCTCGGCTTCCCAATATTTTAAATAAAAAATTTGAAATGGCCATTTCAAATGGTTAATCGGTTAGCAGCACCTATTTTGAAATTTTATCGCGTAGGAAATTTCAGCTCACTCAGAGCGTTGAGTTTTTAACCCGATCACTCTTAAACTGAATACTCTCTAGAAGTTTCAAGGAACCTTTCAGCGATACTCTGGCGAAATCTACCAACTGCCGCGCGTTTAGTTCATTCGAGACCGTGCCCGGCAGTGTGATCAGAAGCGTATAATTTCTAAGCCGGCGTCGACAACCAAGCGATATTAAAGGAAGCTCAAGCCTAGCGAATTTGTCAACTAAAAAAGCCAAATTGATTTTTGGAATTGCTTGACATTTCTAAACAAACGTCTGATATTCTTTAGAAGTTTGAAAGAACCTTTCGGTAGAAATTCCGTGAACATTTCTGGCTGCCGGGCATTTTGCCTATTTGAGACCGTACCCAGCTGCGAAAAAGTAAATATTTGTCAAGGGATTAACTGCATTCATAGTGCTTTTGGTAATTAAAAACATTCTTCCAGCAATCCTGAGGCAAAATTAAAAATTGAAGACAACAGTGGATCCATACTCGCGTATTCCGCTCCCCATCTCGAAAATAATTGTGGTTTGTCCATTGTCAATTGTGGTTTTTATTTTTATTGAAAAAGGCACTGGAGTGCCATTTTGAAGTTACTCTCTTCCTTTACTTGTTACATTTCAGAAGTACCCCCCACATCCAGGCAGCCGAAAACCCTTCGTCTGAAGCGTAGTATTTCACATCCGCCTCCTTTCAACAATTCAGCAAAGATAAGAGAAATGATGGAAGACATCATTTCTTCTACATGGAAGATTTGCAGTAACAAAGGCAATTTGAATGTGTGTCCCCGTGGGCGGCCGGGACCTCCGGGGAGAGCTGGACCCAAAGGTGACAGGGGGAGGAAAGGAAGAAAAGGTGCTAAGGGAATCATGGGACCACCAGGAAGAAGTGGAAAACAAGGAAGCATAGGACCACCAGGAATAAGAGGAGAAAAAGGAATGAAAGGAGTCATCGGGCCACCGGGTATCCCTGGTATCCCAGGGAATAAAGGTGAACCAGGTGAATCCATTTCAACACCAAAAGTAACAATTTCTCCACCGAAACTTATTGTCAACGAAAACAACACAGCCTCGTTTTTATGCTCTGTTTCGGGAAATCCAGCAGCTCATATATTCTGGTCAAAGGTCAATGGATCGTTACCTAGCAATAGGATCTATGTGACGTCAAATGGTCAGATGAAAATTGTTAGTGTTCGGATGGAAGAGGCAGGCGAATACAAATGCTTGGCGCGAAATATTCTGGGAGAGGATGAAAAAGAAGCGATTCTCGTCGTACAAAGTAGGTTTTTATATGATGTACTTTTTGCTGAATGTTGTTTTGAACGACAATTTGAGTCGCAGGAATTTTTAGCTCCAAAGATGAGGTAGGTCTTTGCATGAGACCCACGGATGCAATAGCAGTTATATAAGAGAAGGTGGCGCCTTAGAGGGGGTTAATCGCTGGTTCTTTAAGGAGTCTAAGGACCCACATAGATAAATATTAAACACACAGAGAAAGCTAAAGAGGATTTTAATTTAGAACGAAGAAAACGACAACGCTTTGTCACATGATCGTAAACGTTGTTTCACGTGACCCGATGTCACGCTGTACAAGTCCATGACAAGTTATTTATAATAATCATAATGATTTTTCTAAATATCCTACAGATAAACCGAATATCTCACTCTCCCCTGGCCCCACTTACTTTGAAAAAGGCAAGAACATCACTTTACCAAAATGTCACGTGAATAGTTTTCCTCCAGCCATCGTCACGTGGTCTAGAGTGCGCGGTGAACTTGCATATTCCAGAACTGTTGTGAAAGACGGACAGCTATCAATTATAAGTGCTCAAAAGAGAGATTCTGGCTTGTACGAATGCAAAGCGTCGAACGATTTGGGTGACGACTCAGCTTTGACACTTCTCAGTGTTTTGGAGCTGCCACGATTCACATCAAATCCTCCTGCTCAGCTCAATGCTACAAAAAAACAAAACATTTCAGTCTCATGTCAAGCTGCTGGTGACCCCAAACCAGAAATCATGTGGGTAAAAGAGAACAGTGAGCTGCCAGTTGGAAGATCACAAGTCAGTGCGGATGGAACACTTCAGATATGGAATATCAAAGATGAAGACTCGGGCAGATATATCTGTACAGCCACATCGGCGCAACTGTTAAAAACATCTTCTTTAATGCAACTGACTGTTAGGACAGGTAAGGAGTAGTATGCCTCGGTTATTAGTGAGTATTCAAGTAAGATTTCATTTCAAGCGGAATTCATAATGAAAGTCAAGTGGAAGGTTTTTAATACTCATCATAAAGAATTGCATGCAAAAAATAATGGAGAAATCAATCAGCTGGATTCACTTTGTTTTCCCTACTTGATTGACGAATACAAAATCAAAACGAGGACAAAATCAGAAACAATGCAAAACAAATTATTTTGAAAATGGGTTATCGACCGATCGAACAGTCCTGATCTTTAACTCAAAATATAACTGAAAGCACACCGCGTGGGTTGTAAGCGGCTGCTGCTCTGGCGGAAAAAAAAAACAAAGAAACAAACGACTACAAAATTAAAAAAAAAATCATATCACGAGTAAGTGAAAGAGATGAACATAGCGATAAAATTCGTTGTTTGAGCCAGGGATGTCATTCTCTTTACCTCCTAATCATACAAGCAGACCCCCAGGGGATGGGACGAAAGAAGAGGTCAAGGAGGTTCAGTTGCAAAGCAAAATAAAAATGATGGCTTACTTTTAAATGAGGACATCTAAAGATAATTCCCAATAGTCGAGGATACTTTATTGGAATATTAAAAACTTGTCAACATTAGAATGTAATTCATAGCTTTTCATGGGAAAGATAAAAATTGCCTAGTCTCCGGAACATACTCTCATCTGGTAACAAAATAAGCCCTGTTTTTGAGCCATTCCAAGCATGTAGCCAAGGGGACTTCTTAGACTCGATCTTACAAATCATTTATTTATCGATACTCTATCAATTGCTGCTATGTCTCGATCTCTAAACTTTCCAATAATTGTATTGAAAATTTTATTGCGGATGCGAGGCCATAAGATGGAAGAGAAAACTAGAATGATCGTGTCACTTGTTTTTACTCAGTTTGCAAGGCTGTTGGTGTGGTGGACAGGAACAGAATACCAGACGCTAGAATGACAGCAAGCAGTTTTTACAATAGCATGTATCTTCCTTCCTACGGCCGACTCAATGAAAGTAGTGGACATGGAGGATGGTGCAGTAGTACTAAATCTGACAGAACAGACTATCTTCAAGTTGATATGGGTGAAGTGCGTTTTCTTTGTGGTGTGGCTACACAAGGACTACAAGAGAGCTCTGCATGGACCACCAGCTACAAACTACAATTATCTACAGACGGTATAACTTGGAACACTTACAAGGAAACGAATATTACAAAGGTATGGAGAGAACTGTACGTTACTGACGTTTTCAGGAATTAGGAGTTTGAAGTCGATGCAAATAATTAGCGAACAGACATATACTTAGATAGCGAATTTGGACACTTATTTTCATTGGCTACTGCAACAGAGAACGCCGTCGTTGATTACAAGCTTGTGCATAACGGATTTTCCTAGACCACTTGCTGTAAACTACACCTGTCCACAGGCGGTATAACTTAGAACACTTACAAGGAGACAAATATTGGAAGGGTGCGGAATGCACCTGAGATTAGCAGTTATGAAAATTTAAGTTTGAAGTAAATACAAAGTATCGGCTCATACTTTTAGTTGAGAGTCGATGTTCATACTGACGTTGTCTTACACCAGCCTGTGCGTGGTGCCTTATAGACGTCAGTGACCGCAAATTCTTCAACTGTTGAATTTTTTGAACGTACATTTGTTTCGGGGGTCATTCATAGCTCGGACTAATATTTCCCGAGTCTATTGAGCCACAGCTCAAATGTGCTTTTTCGCTTTTATAACTCAGCGCTCTGAGTAAATGGTTCTTAACATCCTCTCCTCAACCAATCACCTTCGTTTTATGTGCTGCAGACACTGGGCCCTAAAACTCGAATTATTTAAGGTTCTTTTTATTTCTAGGTCTTCCAAGGAAATTTAGACAGAAACAGCACTGTGAAACATCCACTCAGTACTGACGTCAAGGCCGGATACGTTCGGTTTTATCCAGTCACGTATCACACTCATCCTTGTATGAGGGTTGAAGTATACGTGCGGTTAAATTGACAAAAACAAAAAAACTATTAATTAATGTACAAGCACATATTGACATAAAACTACCCCAAAAACTCAAGGTATGGATCGAAACGTAAACAAACGAATAGGACAACAACGACAAAGACAATTGAAGAAAATAAGCGAAATAATTGTTTCTATTTGCACGTAGTCATTAAAAGGCAAAATAACAGAAAGGGGATGATACTTTTTCGGAAACGGGATTTCTGAGAGAAAAGCGTCGATTATTTTGGTGAAATAACCGCAGAATGTCTTGAAAGGACCTCCTAAACTCATACACCAAAAACCAAAAAAAACAAAAACTGAATTTCAAGACTGGGACGAGGGATTTGAAAGGTCTTGTAAATGCCAAATAACCCTGTTCTTTCACCTCAGACGTTCGGGAACTTCTTCATTTTCAAAACCAAAAAAAATATGTTAGTATTAGTAATTCTCTAAGATATTCAGTTGAATGTATTGTATTAGTGTGGTGATCAGTGACATCTGTGTGATTATGAATAAAGGGGGTAAGTTTCTAAAGAAGCTGTGGTGCTGCGTTGGTGGGAGAGTATAACAGTGTAATTTAGTATTATCGACTGAGTTGATAACGTAAATAGCCCACCGTAGCGAGGTTAAAAGCTGAAGTTTCAGGCATTAGCCCTTCGTCAATCGCTCTGACCAAGGACTAACGCTTTAAACATCAGCTTTTAACCTCCTTACGGTGGCCAATTTACGTTATCAGCTAGGTACATAATACTACAAAACTAAATTACTTTGAATGATTGTCTTGTACAGTAGTATAAAAAAATAGAAAAAAATGGAAAAATATTTTAGTTTCAAAACCAAAGCAATATCAAAATCAAGGAATTCGTCGCTCCTTGAGCTGGATGACGTGCTAAAACAAGAATATGTATACAGCAGTTTGCAGGAAGGTTGCACACGCACACACACACACACACACACACACACACACACACACACACACACACACACACACACACACAAAAAAAAATAAAAACACACACACAAGTGCACGCGACAACCCAAATGGCATTTTCGGTAGTTTTAAGGTTACGTTTCCTATGTAGAATTCTTCAAAAACGTAAGAACAAAACATTTTTTGAAACTAGCATAGCTACAGAAGAAAAGAAGAAACAATCAAAATGAAATTTAAAAAAGTTAGCGTTTTTAATAAGGTTAGCAATAAAGATAATGATAATTTTTTTTAATTTCTTATTTTTCAGTTGCTTTTGTGCTACACTTAAGTCAGTATTGCAAATAACACAAGTGTTTTGATAAATGTTAGTTTTGTATGTATATTGTAGATCAAAAACTATTAAAAGAAATGCTTTTAGTTGGGAAGAATGGAATACATTATTATTCGAGTGTTTCAGAAAAGTCTTAAGAAGGCAAATATAGCAACTTGATCGTATGAATAAAGGTTTCCAAAAATAAGAAGATAATTAGATTGTTAAAAATGGTTTCAATGCCAATTTTTTTTCTTTAAAGAATTACTGAACTCTGTCAAGAATCATCGTGGAATATAACTAAAGTGTTTAGTTTCGCCTCGAAAGGGATCAGTTACCTACAGGAGTGGCTCCTGTTACCCACTAAATTTTTTTCTGCCGGCCAAGCACTTGCCGGTTAAAAATAATTGGCGATGAGTAACGGGGTAGATTTAACAGCTACTACCTTTATATCGTGCAAAGTAAAAAACAAGAAGATAATAAAAGGCATTATTCTTCTGAAAACCTGCTGCAAAGTTGTGTCCTGTTTTCTTAAGAACCGAACCGAAGGAGAAGCAAGCTCAGGATATTTGAAATTGATTTATTAATTATATGATATCAAACTCCAGGTAAAAGCATTTATTCTTTTCATCCAAAATTTTTCTGCCCAAATGTTACTTTGGGATACAAAACAAAACCATATGGCACAACGTACGGCACAAGCTATCAGCGGTCTTCTCTTTTGTGCGGACCTTTGTGAGAACAGTATAACATCGAACTGGATCTAAATTTAAGCGATTATTTCTTCACTTCAGAAGCCTAAAACCTTCATTTCTCCCTCAGCTTCCAGACATGGAGAGTTTATATTCTGATTTTGGAAAAAATTCAGCTCTGCAGCGATGTTAAATGGGTGATTCACCGCGAAATGTGGCCAATTCCGGCATTTGTTTTGATACCACGAATCACGATGGATGCCGCCTACTTTTCGAAGGCAATACCTAGCTATTTGTTGAAGTTATCATGGTTTTCACCAATTTGGTTATTAGAAAAACTCTGAAGTGAGCCATGAAGCCGGGCTGCAAAGCGGGTAAGCTGTATTTATGACGAAATCTGCTCCAGTGGTTCGATTTTGGTGTAGTCGAAAAAATCGCGAATGCTCGTACATGTGCTGATTCAAACGGTCATAACTTTTGAAAAATCGAAAACGTACAGGGATTTTTGCATATTTTTACCTATAAAGGTCTAAACTTAACGGCTGTGTAGGATAGAATCGTCAACCAGGTCCCAAATCCCAAAACTTAGCGTCTAAATCAAGGTTATTTACGGCCATCGGCCGATGGCGATTTCTAGTGGTCAGAATATGCTAAAATTCGCCTTTTCAAATATGTTGTAATTTATATCAAGGGCAAATTCTAACTTTCTTGGCAAACTAGAAAGGTTTTTAAGCAATCTGATATAAATTCTGTGGCTTAACTATGCGAATCAAATATTTTACAACGTTACAAAATATGCCTATTTTTCAATTTTCGAGGCGTTGCGACGGTCCCTACGGACTGGGAAATAATTATGGCCCGTAATGCAGTCAGAAAATTATTTCGAATCAAACCAAATCTAATTTAGTTCTTTCCTAGGTAAAGTCTTTCTGTTAACAGAGTTTCAGGCAAAATTATTTTTGACGCAAAATTGACCGGGTGGAAATAAGAGAGACAGCCTCTTAATCCTCAAAAGAATTTGTGTCATTTACCTTTTTGGCCAGTACACAAAATGTTTGTACTTGAAAATACCTGAACATTCTTAATGAGCATAGCTGGTACTTAAATGGTCGTTTCAATTTCTGCTATGCCCATTTTTTTATTATAGAATTTGGCTTCCTATTCGGGTAAGTCAAACAGGTCTTCTTACATTTATTATTTTAACACCAGTACGTGACAGGGTATCTTAGTTGAAATTAAAAAACATACGAAATAAACCACGTAAGTAGTAAAAACATATTTACTGCGCACGCAGCCTTTTGGCTCTAGTCAAAAGTAGTAGACGTTGTAAATGTAGAAGTAATTGTTGGAAAAGTGGTTGATTGGAAGATACCTGAAGGTTTTATGAGAATAAAAAGACAGTGACAGATGATTAGAGCTTTCCGCGCTATGCGTGGTTTACTCAGCTTTTCCTCTCGACGACGTCCCAAAAAATTAAGTAACCTACCCGCCATACACTGACTTATCGTTCGTTTAGGTACTTTTGTCTTCTTATATAAACGAAGCAGCTATTTACAGATTCTATAAACTAAGAAGACGATGCTCTTTGTGTCCTTGCTTTCCTCTTAAGTTTTTGGTAATATCAAGAGTTACGCCTATATGGTGCAAGGTATTCAAACTAAAAGCATATAAACACAAAATACTTGGATCACACTCAAACACACTCGATGAGATTAGAACAAGTTATTCTTTGAGGCGACCATCATCAGAGCTGAGACGAAAAGAAGCATCGATGGGTTGCTGACAGACAATCTCCCTTGTCCTATAAATAAAACAATTAAAACGATAGGTTTGAAACAAGACATTTATCACCGCGAGGGAAGGGGGGGGGGGAGGATTTTTGGGGGGGGTCACATGGTTTTAGGAGAGAAGGGAGGGGGGATCAGTCATCGCCAACAGAGTTTTAGGGGGGGGGGGCTCTAAAAAATTAACTGCCAACGAACTGCTAATGGGGGAGGGGCGGTGGAATAATTACAATATTACAGAGCCTTAGGTAAATTTGGGGGCCGTAGGTAAATTTTATCGTGCACAACCAATATTCTCTGATCCCCCTTCCCCCTCCCCAGGCAAATAATAATGACCGGTGCTTTACCACATTTTGATGTAATTTTTCGTCTAAAAGTGAACAAGCACTGGAAGGAAAAATCTAAACAGATATCGACCATTCTGAACCTGCATTCTCATGCACACTACGTCATTGCATGATACGGCACTTTATGGTTACTGCTCCTATAAGGCTCGTGCGAACAAAAGAGACCTTGTTTGATGATGAAGGAAGCAACTTCTAACGTCATGAGATTCAAATATCATTATGGCTGGTTTAGTCCTTTATTCCCATTTGTTTTAGATAATATTCATAGCAGAAGGCATTTTAATCGGTTTGATGGTAACTCGCTCCATGAGTGAGGCCTTACTTTAAAATTACTAAGTAAAATTTCAATCGTAAAGATGCCATCTGCAAACGATTAGCCTCCTAAGGCCTTCGGATGACGGCTATAAGCCTAGAGCCACGTCTCCCGGGCCAATTACGCTTTATAGCTTGCAGGGGAGGGTAAAGAGCCACCGTATTATCTAGAAAGAAAGGGGAAGTCTCTTCTTGGACTGTCCCGTTTACATAGTAGAGAGGAAGACTAAGGGATAGGGATTATCAAGGGATTATCATTAATTATAATGATAATGATAAAAACCAGTGGTGATTTAATACAAACCTGCTTTAAATGAAGCTTTGAATCCCTTGTAAACCGTGGTAGAGTTGCTGTCACTTTTAAACTGAACCCAGACAATGCTTCCTTTACTCTGCATTGAACTTGGCTTGGTTTTTCCACACAGTCGTCCGGTCAGCATTGGACCGTACTGACCAGTGATAGTTTTGGGATCACCAACCGTAACATATGCTTCACGGAACTCAACGTAATCATTTCTGCAGTCTTTACTATCCTCCAGATCAAACGTGTCGAAGTCTATCTGAACTTGCCTTCCCTTAGGAACAATTAAGAACCACTGCTCTTTGTAATTTGATGGGTAATTCTGGGCGCCAACCTTTGGTGTACCGAATGTAATAGTTTCGTCTTCGGATGCATTGAGATAGTTTGAGCTACCCTCTGCAAAGTAAATAAAACTTTCTTTTTACTGCTTAAAAAGTAATTTTTCCATCGCCTTGTCAGCACCTTTGTTTTCATTTTTGCTTGCTTTTGTTTTGGTCTTGTTTTGTAATAATTAGATAGACAGATAGATAGAACCTTAAATACGAAACAAAAAACTGAAAGCCACTTGCTCATGGGTTCGTGTGTCTATTAGGTAAAAGTAAGCGCAATAAGAATTGTTTATATTAAAAATGAAGGTACCGTAAGGCATCAAATTTATTATGATGACAAACTTTTGAATAATTAAAGCTATAGATTTGAACATTATGTCTGAAAAATTATCAAGCATTTACACGCTACCATATGATTATTAATGTTGGAAGCCACTGCCAATTTGTCGTAGTAGATAACAAGAGTCCTTAAAGATGAGCCTCGAATTGTGAGTGATTGTCTCATATCTGGAATCGAGACAGTCTCGTTCTCGAATAACATAGTTAATAAGGCGGTTTTGTCGCATAATCTCGGAGAGTGCATGAAGTGACGATTCACTATGGGCTGCGAACATCTAAGGGAAAGGGTAGGCCACCCAGTACACCTCAGGACATCATTAGGAGCCACATCCTTCAATTTGGTTTGCACATTTACTCCTTACCTGAGCTTGAGCCAGCAATAAATGTGAGATTGAAGCCTTTGTAATGTTCAGTATCATCAGACACGAAACGAATGTAGGCAATCGATCCTGGAAAATTTTGAATGCTCCCACCACTATAATCGACGAAAAAGAGATACTCGTACAAATAGTTGTAACTGTATCTTCCACAACCTTTACCGGGTTGCTGGTCTAAACCATTGTAGGTGTTACTGATTTTAAAACTGTCGCATTCACAATCCTTGCATGTTTCTATGTCATAGCTACCAAAAAGAAGAGACACAAACAGTTAAAATCCACTTCCTCTTCCCATCCAGCGATAGATACACAGCACCTGATATGAATCCTACAGTTCAGCGAAAGACGAGGAAGGGACCAAATTGAGAACAATTATGGAACAACGGGGGACAAAATCCAAATAGAAGCCTGTGTTGTTTACCAACTGTAAATGCTGATGGCAGTTAATACGCTAGAGAATTTTGAAAGTGTTTTCCGAAAGTTGGAGCAAACCGCGGGATTTGGGGTTGTGTTTGGGTTAATTAGTGCAGAGTGGAGTCATGCTGCTAAAGTGAAAACGGTAACAGATGAAGCATAAACAAATCAATAAATTCACTGAGAAGCGTTCGTCACTCTTTGGGAAAAAGGTGCTAATGGAAAAGGCATTATTGCTGGTCAATTGTAGGTGAGATACGCTGAAACAAATGAAATATTTTGGGCGTATGCACCACGTGAAGAGCTCCAAGGCTCGATCGCCAAATTTGCTTTTAGTCCAAATATGCGCATTTCTCCTTCTTGCCTCAATAATCTAACCCTCAAGACATCCGAAGCTACAAAACTTTATCTTACGGTATTTGATGAGAGAAACACTGTGTACTTTCTGGAATCTTTCGGTGGTTTGTTTTGGAAATTTTTGGCGGTGTCTCGACGGTCAACTGATTAACAATTATTCGCTGAGGGCGAAATTAATATTGTTAAATAATCTTCGAGAGGTTACGTCTAGGACATCGACAAAACGCGTGGTTGCCATTTTGAAATTTAGCGCTCCTGCTACAATGACCTCGCGGGAACTAATAACAGCAAGACATGACGTAATCTGCGACCAATCAGAGCGCATGCATCTCTATAACCACCGGAGCAATTATACTGACCTGTAATATTGAAATCTGATACTTTCATATGTGTCAGGGACTACGATTATCCAACACTTGGTCTCATTCACGCCATAATTACCTGACGTGGGATATATGAGACTACCACTGGATGCTGTAATGTTTGTTATACCATTGGGACAAACTGTCAGAAACGAAAAATGTGGAAACAGCAGATTATTCTCACTGATGTTGCTTACTAAGTTTTACGTGTTCTTCATGTATTTACTCCTACAAGTTTCAACTGGCCAACTTCACTCGTTAAGGAAGGAAATTGTCTCTGCACACATAGCACACTTGACCTGGAAGACTCACTGGCGTTAATTTTTTTTTAAAACTCTCTGAAAGTGAAACAATCGCGGAATCTTGATGAGATGATCACGTAGTGTAAGATTATTATATGAGTTTGCTGTCGTGATCTTATGTATTAATGATGCATTTCTTATGGAGGAAAAGTGCGTGAGCATATAGGATGTAAACCTAACATAACTAGAACCTCCGTAACGTAAAGTTTCTTCATCTAGTTACTTCATAGAGTCTCAATCAATTAGCTAGGCTATTGGAATTGATTTCCATACATAACTTACTTGAGTCACATGCTCCTTCTCTAAGGAAGAGCGCCAGAACTGCAACAGGACAGAGCAGTAACGACATTTAGAACAATATTTATCGGAATGGCAGAAGGGCACGAAATATACTTTTTCTGTCTGCTTTTCACAATTTTTGCAATAAAGTGAAAATAAAGAAACACGACCGATATTTGCTTGCGCAAAGTTAAGGCAAGAAAAGTCTGAGTCTCCTTCGTTAAGTGGAACCTCACATCGATACTCAACAACTATAACAGCTACAAATACCTCACTACTGAGCCAGGCCATATATCATACGCGTTTTATATACTGCTGGGATAAACTGTCTGTCTAATTAGATTAAAAAGACCAGCAAAGATGGTTGGCGATGTTCGCATTCGTTTTGAACAAAAATATCGTTCAATTGTCCTCTTGAATATATTTACAGAAAAGATGAACAAAAAAGAAGAGCTTGAAAAGCAAAAGGTTTTACATTTACTTTTGCAGTTAATACAGTTTACTATGTATTACAGCTGGCTCCGATGCTTGCTAAACTTTTAGACAAAGAAAGAAAAAAAGAGCGGAAAATATTGTTATGTTATCTTTTCATCACGGCTGTAAGATTCTTGAAAAATTTACTTGAGATTTATTGTTCGCTTTGTCCACCAGAGTCAATTTGTTAATGTCAGCCCCATGTTATGGACTCATGGCAACTGAAAAGGACACAACAAGTCGAAATCTCCATTCATAAGGGTCAAAAAAACGGATATTTTGGGAAACGCTTAGAAATAGACAAAACCATATTAAAGTCAGTTTTTAGTCTTCAGCTTGTATATAAACAGTTTCCTTAAACAAAAGATTGAATAAAAGCTTTCTTATCGGTTTATGTGTTGCCAATAGGTGAATCGAGGTAGGTCTAGAATTAACTGAGGCAGTAAGGGTTATTGGGTGATCTCGACAGTTTTCGTGCAGTTGTGTCAGCGAATGTTTACAGGAAACTGTGACTTGGCTGACTATCCACTGAAATCGATACAAATATGAAACAACTACCTGCGGCGCCCTAACTTCGCTGTTTTTCTCTTTCGACGATTGCAAAGAATACGATTCCTTTCGCGCGACTGTCATCTTTTATCTGTGTCTTTTTTAGATCGCGTGAATAGGGTAATTTATGACACCTTTTATGAACTTACCAAGAGCTTCCGCAATCAAGAGGGATTGTTTTCGATGCATGATGACCATTTTCTTGTACTCTCTTTTCTTCAGTCAGATACAGTTGTCAGAATCACCGTTGCCAATCTTCATGTAAATCAGTAAATTGTCGAGAATATCAGTAAGAAATCAAGTAGACCCCCTACGTCAAAATTTTGTTTGGCTTCCGCGTAAACATCAAACCACAAAGCCCTTGTGAAGAATAACTCAAATTTTAGTAATGATACAATTACTAACAGTAAGCAAGAATGTGACGTACTTCACTTTTAAACAGCATAGCTCGAAAGATGCTAAAAACGTTTTATTTTTTCATCAATAAACAGCGTCTACTTTATTATGGAGCTCCGCTATTCAGACGTTCAGTGAAAACGCAACACACCTGCGAGAAAGCCATTGTTATGTGCGTAACTATCCTAAAGTGCTCTCCAGAATGAAACGCTCGCGCTCTGTCGTTTACTTAAGCGGAGAAAAAAATTGGAATTGAAACAAATTGCAAAGTTTTGGCTAAGTTTTTCGAAATGCTCAAACATGGAAGCCTTTCTCTTCGTCCTTATGATCATGAAATGTGGACGATACAATTGAATATATATAAATTGATTTGCATGGTTTAAAATAAGCAAAGAAGAAAAAAAAAGAAACTGAGCAAAATCCGGCCTTATTATTGAATTCTACTGTTATTTGTGAATGCCAGAACGTAGCAGGTGATAAAACTTAGACTTATTGTTTATAGGCTAAGAACAAGGGAATTCATTTTCTTCATTATCAACATCTCTTCTAAAGTTTTGTCACGATCATTCAAGTTATTTTCGAGACGTAAAAACCAACTCCGATTTATAGGCGATAAGCTGTAGAGGAAGCAACAATCTCGAAAAGAAGAAAAATGAAACAAATGCAAAATGTAGGCTAATTTCTTGGTAATGTATGAACCTTCAAACTTCTCTCCTTAAAATTAGTCGCCTACACAATTGAGACGTCCATGAGAGTAAAAAATAACAAGTAATAATTTATGTTTCATGCAAAATTGGCATCCAGTATAATTTATTTAAAAATTTTTGAATACACCAACATGTACTGTTTCCATGGCAGTAACAGTATATAGTAAACAGAGGAAAGAAGTCTCTCCAAAATTGGGTTCGACATTTCTAGATCATCTCTCTTCAGAATCTCGAAGTTTCAGATCTTTCAGTGAAGCGGTCTTGAATGATTTTATATCATTTAATTACAAGTTGAATTGATGCGTGCACAAAATAACAAAAACCGCTCATCTTCGCACACCTGATGCAGGCTTTGATCATGAAAGCCTAACAGTGGCATAAATTTAATTATCATGAGACGTAATAACAGACACCCAGTAGGGTGAATATTATCACGAGGAACACTCGTATTGCGGCATCAAACAGAAAATTGTTTAACTCATCACTTGATGAAACCTCTAATTTTTGTTATCACTCGCCTTTTCTCCTTTAGAACTTTGGAAATTAGAGAGTCAGTGGCATACAAGGGAAGAGCTAGTCTTGACGTTTTGTAAAGCCTCAGCTTATCTACCACTTCCATATATAATGGCACATAACATTGCTTTTGTTTGCCGTATCGGTTGGTTCCCAATGCATATCGTTTGACACAATGCACAGAAAGGGCCAAACCGTCAATAAATTTCTAAGCTAGAGCACTTCAAATAATCACAATAATCATGATCAATAAAAGTAGATAACCAGAAATAATAAATATGTGAAAAAACTAATAATAATCAAAATTTGTAAATGATGCCTCGCTTTAACCTCCTCGATCACTATCTTTTTGCACCATTGGTTGTTGTGTGTAATAACATATCATAGCCACCCTTTTGACTTGTCGTAAGCATTTTAGAAAATCTGAAATCGAGCCAACTAAGTGCTTTACGTGATACGAAATATTCTTCCTGCTTCTTTGTTATTTAAGAAGTCGAAAGTATGTCGTAAAGAAAAGTTCAATTTTTGTTTCAACGTTTGCAAGAGTACTGTGTTAAAAGTCAAGGAACGGAAAAATTGTAAGTTAAGCCTCTTTCGGTAGGTATGATTAAAACGTGATGGCTAATACTTCGTTCGCTTTTACAAAAATGTTATATCCAAACCTTCATTTACAGGTTGTCTTTCTATCTGTTTCTTCAGTTGCAGCGCATTAAATCTAACACGCAAAGCGCCAGGTTGTGCACTTTTTCGTGGTGTAATTAGAGGCGAGCATGAAGAAGAGATATGAAGGGAGATGCTGGACTAAAGGGTAATTTATTAGATCGTAGCTTTCATTCCTTTCTAATGTTTGCTTCATACCTATGGATCGTATCATCACAGCATTATACCGTTCCTTTCTTGCAGCCTGCAGTGCAGGTATCTTATTAGGGCGAGTTAACGTTAAGAAGCTCGCGATCGTTTATTCGACCGGCCATGTTTGATTTGAAGTCAGAAGAGAAGGGGGGGGGGGGGGGGGGGGAAAGGGGAATATTAATTTCCCCACCCCCTCCATTCTCCTTCTTTTTTACCGTCGCTCACCCCCTTGGTACCAATTTCTTTCTTTCCCCAGCCTTCTACTGCTGTAAAATTCAAAGATGGCAATTAAATCGTACCTCCAATGCCATTATACCATATCTGTATGCCCTTCGATCGAAACTATATATCATAAAAACTGAAAATTAATATTCGTATGAATTTTCAGCTCCAGAATTAAACAGATAACCTAATCAAAATCGCAAAAAAAAAAATAGTCGTTCATACGGTATTCAACCAGTTTTTACCAAGTAGTAGACAAGAAACTCTCCTATGTAGCCTCGCCTTTACGAAGCTTAGTTGCCTCGCCAGCTTGTACGAAGTTCTTTTAGCGGTTGTCAAGCCAAAGTTAAGAAACTTTAGGGCAATTTTTACATTCATTCGTGTAAGTATCACAGTCAGAGGGGAAAAATGAAGATCGAGGAAGTTAAAAGTACCACTAAGACGCAGCGAATAGCCACTCATAGCCACGTAAAGGGACTTGGTTTGGATGAAAATGGCGACGCTCTCACGATGGGTTCTGGCCTCGTGGGTCAAGAAACTGCTCGGGAGGTTTGTGTTAGATGCATTTGGATCAACATTTAGTGTTTTTTTTCACTGTTGGACTAAGGAAATGACATAAAATTAGACAAAAACTTGCAAACTATTATAGCATGCAACCACAGTTGAGGAAAAAAGTTTAATACAGAGTGTGTAAGCTTACATGCATATAAATAACTACAAAGTCGCTCTGGAACTCCGCTTGCTCTTTAGATCCTAATGGATGAGGAAGATGAGAGAGTACATGTGCTAGTAACGCTGCTCGACCTGCAAATCAGATCTACGCTTTGCACAGTCCCATGAATTTGTGCACATCACATTTGAAATGTTTACTGGAGCCTAGACTCACTTTAACAACTAACGAAGCTGGCTGCGAAACACTTTCACTGCCTTAATTACCCGCTGAGTGATTCTTCCTTCCAACTGATACATGTATTCTTTCTCTTCCCCATTTGCCTAGAGAATCTGGTGTCATAATGAGATAGCAACCTCAGACTTGAAAGTCTCATTACTTATTTGTCAATTAATAAATGTTTGAATATTGTGAGGGGTGTTATGCGTCAATCTCTTTTTGATAGAAAGGGTCAGTGAGTCATCTACATGAACGATACTTTTTTTCTAGATTTAAATGTGCCTCAGATGTAATGCAAAATTGGTGTATAGTATTATTCATGTTGCATAATTTCAAGTTTCTCTGTGTCTTTTAGGCTGCAGGTGTAGTGGTAGAACTGATTAAATCTAAAAAGATGGCTGGAAGAGCAATCCTTCTAGCTGGTCCCCCAGGAACTGGAAAGGTGGGTTCAAAATACATTTCTTGGGGAAATATACTGAAGATTAGAATTTTGGGAGATGCAAGGCAGATGTTTTTAAAGTTTGTTTCCATTAATGATGGTCCATACATGCAAGACTTTCATCATTGGTGCTGTTTTTCCAAGCATGAGTGGTAAATTTTACATAAAGCAAACAAGTGTTTTATAGTTCAGTGAACTAGCTCTCGGCATTTTGAATTTTTCCTGATTATATTTCATGGCAGTTACTCTTGTTTGATTTTACCATTGCAGACTGCATTAGCTCTTGCTATCGCTCAAGACCTAGGTCCAAAGGTTCCATTCTGTCCTATGGTTGGGAGTGAAGTGTACTCTTCCGAAATCAAGAAGACAGAAGTTTTAATGGAGAATTTTAGAAGAGCAATTGGTAAGAACATCACATGAAGAATGTTGGGTGTATGTACATAGATATGTTTAGAATTGTATGTTCCTGTTGTATTAAACCTTTAACTCCCAAGATCTCATCAGTAATTCTCTTTCCTGTCAGCCATACAGTTCTTGTGATTTTAGTTTTGAGAATGTGGTATTGGATCAACCTATAATCACTAATTGATATTTTTCTTTATTCTTGTCACTTGCCTGCTTGTTATCGCATTGGTATTGTAAGGAGAAATACTGTCTTGGTCACTCATGGGAGTTACAGGATTAAGTGGATTTCTAAGATGAATAGCTTTGTGGCTGCTAACACTCACGTCAGATAGATTGAGACAGTAAAGTCTGTTCAGAATGATTTTCAATTGAGTTTTTGAAGTAATCCAAGACTGCACTGATTTTGCTTCTCTTTACTATGTTGTGATTTGTGTAAAAAATATTTATACCCTTCCTCTTCTCAGCCAATCATATGCATAACTAACATTATCTGAATTGGTTACTGAGATAAGTGAGACTGTTAATTGAGATCTGCCTAAGTGTACCATAGAGGCATATTTTGTATTTCTTTTTCATGAACAGGCTTGAGGATCAAGGAAACAAAGGAGGTTTATGAAGGAGAGGTGAACTATTTACCTGATTTAGCATTATTCTAAGGTTGTCAATGTTATTGACAGTAGTAATGCACTTATGCTATAGGTGTTCTTCCTAAATGACAAAATGTAAACAAATTGTAATGTTCAAAATAATTTTCTAATGGTTTTTGTGATAGGTGACTGAGCTGACACCCTGTGAAACAGAGAACCCTATGGGTGGTAAGTAACATGTGCTAAACTTTACTTTTTATTTGGCTTTCTAGGCAATCAGGCAAGATGATGTAAGTACTGTTTTCTAATTTCCTCCTTGCTGTTTACTATGCAATTCTTATAATGTTAGTTTGAGGAGTTTGGTTTTGGATCAATTAATAATCCCCTAATTGACATTTTCTTTATTCTCATCACTTGTCTGCTTGATATTGTATTGAGGCACAGATAACTCTTCTGCATTCTTTCATCTTCCAAATATGCAGACAGTGATGGAGATAAGAACTTTTTCCTGCTGAATGTGATTGTTTTTGGCAGAAAATCAATACATGGTCCTGAAAAGTGTTTTATCTTTTTACAGGTTATGGTAAAACTGTCAGTCATGTGGTGATAGGACTAAAAACAGCCAAAGGAACTAAGCAGCTTAAGGCAAGTTCAGCTGAGAAACATGTCATCCTTCTCTAATTCCTTTATTTTTTATTGTTCTCTATTCAATTTCTGTCCTTTTTTTTTTTTGACTATCACATTCTCTTTTCATTATTTCTTTACCAATTTATTGTAGCTGGATCCATCAATATATGAAAGCCTTCAGAAGGAAAAGGTAGAAGTCGGTGATGTGATTTACATTGAGGCAAACAGTGGAGCAGTCAAGGTTTGAGAAGCTTACACCTCTTTGAAAATATGCATCATGTATTTTTTGATTTCCCAGAATGGTAGAATATTATTTTCTCAATATGAATATTTTCCTATTAATAAATGTTTTTTTACATTAATACTTGGCTAGTTTTACTGTCCAGAATTGAGTCAAATTGGTTGCTGAGTGGGTAGAAATGATTTTGGTGATAAATTTTTTTTTTCATGGTTGCACAAATGTATTTCATTAAAATTTCTTGATTATGCTCACTCTTAACAAATTAAAGAGTGTTGAATTTATTTGTATGTTAGTAGGGCGAGGAAAGTAACAGTTTTATAAGATTCTTTTACAGGTACATGTATCTCACATAAGTCTATTTTAACCTTGAGTGATTTATAATTAACTTTTTGATCCCAGCGTCAAGGGAGATCTGACACCTTTGCCACAGAATTTGATCTTGAGGCTGAGGAGTATGTACCACTACCCAAAGGTGATGTCCACAAGAAGAAGGAAATTGTGCAGGACGTAACTCTGCATGACCTTGATGTGGCAAATGCAAGACCACAGGTAAAGTGTAAATAGAAACTCACACATGCACAGTGTAACCTGAATAATAATCTGTGTACTGAGAGGGGACAACTGGAAACACTGGTGGTAAAGAGGAAATGATTCAATGGGCCTTTGTGGACACGGTTTTATCTTCAAGGAAAAGTACAGTACATGTATGCTTCAGAGAGTATTTACAATTGTAGGTCAAATTTAACTTTTTATAGAAAAAATAGAAATAAAATTTTGCCATTTACATGTGCATGTCCTTTTTGTAACTTATATTTCTATGAACATTGTAAACAAGGAGGAGAGCTTATTGTATAAAGGTAAATTTTTTTCTTGATTTAAAGGAGAGATCTCAGTAACATTCTTTTAAAACTAGAAAAAATTGATGCTCCCTTCATCAATTATAAACTGACCTCACATACTTTTGAGCATGCGCAGAAATTACCATATTGTACATGTAAAGTCCAAGTTTTGCTTCTTGAGCTTAAGTCTCTAATAATTCGAAATGATTATTGAATGATTACTATTCATAGGGAGGACAAGATATTCTTTCCATGATGGGACAGCTGATGAAGCCTAAGAAGACAGAAATCACTGGTGAGGCATATTATACAGTGTTTGCAAATTTTTTAAAATTTTTTAAAATTTTTTTGTTTTAATATTTTTTTAGGTTACATATGTACAATTATAAAATAATTCAAATAGTACGCGCGCTCTGATTGGCCATAAAACCAATTTACATGAGCGTATGTAAACACGGTTTTCGTTCCTCTTCCATTAGTTATTTTATAAAAGAAATGAAAAATGGTTTCCGTGTTTACATAGCCTGATGTAAACACTTGGGAGGTTGGGAGAACATTCGATAAGCTGGAAACCACTCCCCTTCGCGTTGTGGTTTCCTACGCTTATCGAGTGTTCTCCCAACCTCCCGCGTGTTTACATCAGGCTATGTAAACACGGAAACTATTTTACATTTCTTAACTTTTTAAATTTCTTTCTGTAACACTTTTTTTGCTTTTTTCCTCAGACAAATTAAGAAAAGAGATTAATAAGGTAAGCAGAATAAAGCTGGTATGACCAGAGGATCACTGCACTTATGCAAGCTTCATTTTTATGTCAATTTGACTTGTGTTTCTCCTACTCAAAGACGAGTTCAGTGACTTAAGTTTTCAATTTTTTTTTTTATATTACAATCAGCAGATGAAAATAAAGATTTTTCCAAAGTTCTTAGAAACGTATGAAGGAGAGTCGGAGGCAACTTAAATTATTGCAAGATAATGGTGGTATTTGATTGGTAATTAGTTAATTCATCTGTGTTGTAGGTGGTAAATAAATACATCGATCAAGGAGTCGCTGAACTCGTTCCTGGCGTGTTGTTCGTCGATGAGGTAATTTTGTATTTTTCCTTGTTTTTGATGGTGTACAGCGCATGATAATCAGTGTTGTGCCGCTGTACGTGTATACGTGTGACTCTTGGTTTGTTTATGCATGTACACGTATGCAACGTGTACATTTTTGACATCGCTCGTTTTTTCTTCTGTTGTCAGGTTCACATGTTGGATATCGAATGCTTTACTTATTTACACCGAGCTTTAGAGTCGACAATTTCCCCGATTGTTATATTTGCAACAAATCGAGGAAACTGCACAATAAGGTACTATAATAACAAAGAGTTCATATGAAATAAAAAAAATTAATGGTATTTAGAGGTGCTGTATACCACAGAAAATATTAGCACAGTTATAATGGGCATAGGAAACGTAATTGATATTTTCAAGCTCGTCTCTTTTGCTGCCAATGCGAATCTTCCTGTGAGTATTACCTGCGGTGAGAGCTCAGACTGTTAGGTGTATTTTGATCCTCCACTCCCAAAATTGCCTGTCTCCTTGAAATTGTAACTGTTCCCTTAATTGTTCTGTTCTTCGGCAAGACACTTCACATTTACTCTCATCATTAGTACAGTGTACCGCTCTTCACTTTGAAGTTTCTTTGAGGCAATTGTCTGGGAAATCTGACTGGGGTGGTGAGCATCTCATCCAGATATGTGCAGACTATTCTTATGTATTTGTTTGTTCTGTTGCTTCTCAGAGGCACGGAAATAAGTGCTCCCCACGGGATACCCCTGGATCTGTTGGATCGACTTATGATCATCCGTACCCTACCCTACTCACAAGAAGAAATGGTTCAAATTATTCGCATTCGAGCCCAGACGGAGAACATTCAAGCTGATGATGAATCGCTGAGCCTTTTAGGAGAAATCGGCACTAAAACTACTTTGAGGTAAGATTTCGATAGGAACGAGATAGAAATTATGTGTTGAATTCCTGAATAACGGTTAAGTTATGTTCATATAATCATGCTGGCACATTGGGGGAAGATAACTTGAGAAAACTCGTTGAGTGAAGGTTACTAAGAGTCTTGGATCACAATGACTTTTTTTTTAGTCCACCACTGCCTCGCTGTATAAACTTCTAGTAACTACAACTACTATTACCACTGATTTAGAAACAGCTACGCGCACAAATTCTCATTTGATTGTGTTTTTTTGACTTTGGAGTTGACATCACACCTTTATCTCTATGTGAGATTGAGGCACATTTGACCGTGTATTAAACAATCTGAAGCACTAACGGCTAATTTGGAGATTGATTAATTTAGAGATTAAGTAAACACTCTCAGATGTGAACCTTCCGCTCTTAAAAATTCCTAAAGTTTCACGCGAATGAAATGATTGAAAAAGCGAATCTATAGAAACATCGAGTTCTAGAACGTATCTGAACTTACCCAAACATTGTCTTGGGTTTGTGTGGAAGCTTCAGTAAAAGTTAAAGATCTGTTGAAACAACCAAGAAACGTTGAAATAAATATCTGAAGTGGAAAGGAAATCGACATGTCCGGGGAAGCAGTATACGTGTAGTAGTGTTGAAAGGAAGAGAAGAATTAAGCTTTGAAATAGACTCTTTAGAATAGAATACCACTTAAAGGCGAAGTGTTAGTTCAAAGAGAATGATCTACAAGACAGCTTATTACATGTGTCAACCTTTTTTCAAATAAACAAGATTTGAAGGAGTTGCTCTCCTTTTCGTTTTGATCATCAGATATGCAGTTCAGTTGCTGACGCCGTCTAACCTACTCGCTCGCATCAATGGTAAGTCCATATTACAGGATGGATTGATAATGGGTAATTAACTGAATGAATCAATAAATGAGACGTCCTTTTTTTTCCTTTTTCATTCGAATGGAGGCAAGCGCGAGACGAGCGCGAAGTGCGAAGAGTGGGAAGGGAGCTGTTTTGTGTTCCTTCCTTTGCGCGTTACTCGCGCTTCGCACCCGCCTCGCGTTTGCCTTAGGTCGCCTGAACAACGCAAACATGCTACGCTTGTTCTGCAGGCAAGATTGACCCCTGCAGTATTGCAAAATTCAGTTAAGAGCACCACACGTTCCTTACGCCTTTTTAAATGTGTTGTTGGCTTCACGGTAGCTGTATGGTACGGTATCCTGGGTTCCGGATCGAAACTGGTGTCGAGAGGCCGCTATTTTGTGTCCTTAGTTGTAACGCTTTCCTCTCAGAACGCTTCTCTTAACATAACTACCGTAGGTCCCACTAAAATTTCAGGGATATCTGATGAAATGCTGAGCGTTCACCTGTAATAGATTAGCCTGAGGAAGTAGTGGTACTCGTAGTAGTTTAGTGCCAAGAAACCTGGGACACGCTACGTCTATCAAGGGGTTGCTGTTTTCGTAACACTTAACCTTCCGTTTTTGTGTCACACAGGTCGTTCAAGTATCAACAGACAGGATGTGGAAGAAATAAACGAGCTATTTTACGACGCCAAATCTTCAGCAAAACTTTTGGCAGAGCACGAGGACAAGTACATGAAGTAAAGACACTGAACCTGAGCCGTATAGCCAAGAGAGATGTTCTTTCCTCGTAATGTTACTTTTAGTTACGTGTTAAAGCACTGTTAAGTCAGTTGTGGTAACTATTTCTAACTGTCACAGTATAAGCGTTTGTATTTTATGGATAGTGTGTTTTTGCATAAAAAGAAATACCGGTAGTTTTAGAGTCGCCATTTTGAGGTGTGTTGGGTCTTTTCCTGGAAAGGTCAGAACCTTGACGCTTCCTCCGCTCCTTAGTCACGACGAGATTACCTCTGGGGGAGTAAAAAAAATGATAGCTGCGCACGTTAGCTAGGAAGAGGTTTGCAAAGAGTTTATAAGTGACGCGTGTTTGAGGCCAAAATAGACATGTGATGCGTGGATTGAACGGGAGCGCGAGCGTGATTTGCGAAGTTATGGACCTGCATGAGGGGTGTTTGCCTCCTGAATTATAAGTGAACTGCGAATATTATCTTTCATTTCGTGAAAACCTCAAGATTTCCCTGAAAACTCGTACACAAGAGGAGAGATTTTCAGATTTCCCTGTTAAATTCGTGACGCGTGAAATGCGCGTGAAGTGTTTTTAAAAAATTAGTGAAACTTGATCAGAATCCCCCACCACCCCTCCCTCTTTGCTTCCCCCTAGAATGTTGCAGATGAAACTAATCTTCTGACGTTAGGCATTTATTCTTACAACTTATAGCTCTTAGTGCACAATTATATTTCCTTTCAAGGCTGATAAAGTATTCCTCTCCACAATGCAATCGACTTGGGAAACCCAGCATCAACTTGTCCCGCTGTAGAATTAAAACGGTAAAAGAGGTTTTCCTTGAAGAAGTATGTGTAGCCATTTTTATCTGAAAACACGGTATCGGGGTCATCCGGGACGCCGCCCCAAGTCGAGGCTATGAGCCGCGGGAAGCCTGGGTCTACTTCTTGGGAGGTGTCATTGAAGCGGAAGTAATTCGTGTCTTTGAAGAAGTATGTGAGACCATCTATGTATCTAAAACAAATGAAAGGATTTCCAGTTCAGGATCAAAATCGAAATTTCTCGCTCTGCATATCCGAGTATGCAGTAGTTGATTCGTTCTATTCGGGACGCGTAGGAAAATCTCCAAAGTAAAGGAATCTACAAATTTTATGTTGATAAGATGAAAATACACTCAAATATATATATTAAACCGAAACGCAAGTAGTTAAGTTCAGTATGGAGAGTAATCAATAAGATTATAAATGACCGCGGCGCTAAACTTTCAAAGAGAGGTCGAGGTCCGGCTAAGACTCTTCAACTATTACGGACAACTTCCCTTGCAATATAGTAACGTTTGATTAGGTGTCGAAAGTAGTTTTGGATCGCACTTGGCTTCGCTTCATTAGAGCGGTTTTTCAATTGAGTGTCGTAAAACCAAAGTATGCATATCGACCAATCAGAACAAAGTTTTGCATTTTCGTTAACTAATAAGAACTCAAAATGAAAGCAAAATGCGGGAAAATGCGACTGCTCAAGTCGCGATTGTTTATTTTTTTTTTGCATCTGATTGGTTGATAGGGTGGTGCGAGTTTTCTGGACCAATTGTATAGCAAAGTAAACTAAAACCGACGCAATCCCGGATTAAGCTCGACACTCGATTGAAATTGCTCTAAGCCCTGTGATTTGTCCAATCAAATGCTGAACTGATCAAGAAGCGAAAAGTGAGTGCGTATGCGTGCGCTTGAGTGTGCGCTTATGTTTACTTGACTGCTCATAGGACAGGATATCCGCACAGAGATCCTTTAAAAGAATCAAGTGATAGAATCTCGTGACTGGCTCCGGGTGTCATTACCTGAAAACGGCGTCGACATTGTTGGGTATTCCTTTCCAAAACGAGCTTATTTCTCGTGGATACCCATCTTGGACTTTCCGTTGGCCACTGTCATACCGGAAGAAAAGGTTTCCCTTAAAGAAGTATACGTATCCATCGCTCCATAGAAACGCGGCGTCCACATCCGCTGGCACTCCTTCCCAGGCTGCCAAGCCGCGTGGATATCCGATATCGACCTGGCTAAATTGGTCATTGTAGCGCCAATATCTGTTTCCTTTGAAGAAGAAAGTGTAGCCGTTCAAGTGTCTGAGAGAGGTAAAGGAATTAAATAATAAGTTAAGTTACAAGGGATTTGCATTACGAGTCTATTACAAATTTATTACAAGTTCATTGCAATATAAATCATAACGCAAATGTTATACAAACATGAGAAGCCGATTGTTCAAGACATTTTTTAATTAGAGAGACTGACCTGAATACTGTGTAGTCAGCAAAGTCTGGTTCACTGCTCCACCATTGAGTTATTGACTCAGGGTAACTGGAAGGAACACTTATTGATTGCTCGCTGTGCACGAATAACCAGTGCTGCGTATCCTTAAACACAAAAATGCCGCCATTGTACCATTGTAAGGCGCCTTCAATGTCGCTTGGGAGTCCATTCCAGTAGGAGCTCACAGAGCGCGGATACCCGGGGTCCACTCTGAGGGTGCGTGGGTTGAACCTGTAGTATTGTGCTCCTTTGAAGAAGTAGGTGAAGCCATTCGAATGACTAAAATGATTGAGTAAACAAACGAACAAATGAACAATTGAACAAAGTCGCAAAATGAAGATTGAAATATTGATAGGCCAACCCATATGGCATAAAGGTCATTTAAAAAGTGCACCGTATTGAGATGGATGGCTTGAGTAAAATGACAAATAATTTTGAAGTCTCTCCAACTACAGAAGTTGAGCCATAGAGATTTGTTGTTACTCTTCATTCTAGGTTTAGTTTGTGAGGTTGATACTCAAAGATTTGTACATGAGGCGCAAACGTCCCCAAATGTGGATAAAATCAGGGTTTTGCCATGATATGCAAGCTTCTATGATGCAAAAAAAATTTTTTTTCCAAGGAACTCGCTTTGAAAATTGCTGAAAAAATTGGAATTGATGATGAATTGTAACTGAAAATATCTTACCTAATGACGTCATCTATATCGCTCGGCACTCCAACCCAGTAGTCACTCATAAGTCGAGGATATCCTTCGTCCACCTTCAGTGATGTGTCGTTAAACCGATAGTACTGGTTTCCTTTGAAGAGGTACGTGAGACCATTTGCGTAACGAAAAACGCCGTTTATGGAGGAAGGGACGCCCTTCCAATGGTCGCTGATAGGTCGAGGGTAGCTTAAATCGATACCAGGAAGATTCTCATTGTAACGGTAGTAGTTTGATCCGAGGAAGAAATAAATATAGCCGTTTGACCAGCGGAATGCAGCATCGATTTTGCAAGGTCCTTGAGAATGAGTAAAATCAAATTTAGTAAGTAGTAAGTAAGTAGCCGACCATATCACTCGAAAAGACCGATTCATGAACTACGAATTTCATCAAACTTGGTAACAGAGCCATTCTAGAGTCTTGATCTAATTAAATGGTCTGAGTTGTAGACTTTGAATTTTTTCTTGTGGCGCGTTTTAGCCGTGAAGGGCATGATCTTAACCCTCCTAATGCCTCTCCCTACTCACGAGAGTAAACGATTTTCAGGAAAACTTGGTAATTTTGCCAGAGTAGGGAGAGGTGTAAAAACTGTGATCGGCAAGCATCCCATCTGTCAGAATCACGGAACAATAAGGTGTGAAAACATTGAATGCTCCAACCACAGCTTATTACAGCAAATCATAATGTTTTGAAATACCACACATTGTCATGCAGTCTTAAAGTTAAGCCATACATCAGGCCCTGGTTGTTCGAAGGTTGGATAACACTATCCACTGGATAAAACTCTATCCGGTAGATAACGCTATACGTTTTGCTATTACTTATCCGCTGGATAGCGATTTATCCGTTGCATAGCGTTATCCGCCCTTTATACAACCGGGCCCATGTGCACAGTTGAATGCCTAATGAGAAAAATAGTTTATGTGATGCTTTATTGTGATAGCACTCAACCACGATCAACAAAATTAAATTTTTTAGACGATAGTTTGAGAGAGTGCATGAACTTAAAGAATAGAAACGAGAGAGAAACAAAATTAAACCACTGATACTTACTATAGATGTTTTTCATCAAGGTAGGTCTGTATTTCTTGACATCTTTTTCCATTTTAGATATCTGCCCCGGAGTAAATTCATACATGCATTTGTCCTCCATGTCTTGAAAACAAATACAGTGCAACCGTAAGCAATCAATTTTTGAAATAACGCAAAAACCATTTTACCTTCATATGAGGCTTATTATTATTATTTTTGATGTTATTATTATTGTTATTATTATTATTGAGGTTTCTTTATCTACCATGTTACCTGCATATGAAGCCATTTTAATAAGAGTTTTACTGCTATCAATATCACGAAAAAAAGCCTTTGTTTTTTGAAAGAACTTTTTTTAAAGAACGAAACATTCTTCTTATTTTATTTTAAAATGGTAGAAAAAAGACCTTACGTAACGCACTTTCGATTACACTCTCGATTCAATAACTAGCTCTTTAATTTACATCCCAACATCAATAGAAATATTCTCCATACTGTTCTCTATGTATTACAATAATACTGATGTAGAGAATTTGTTGAACAATCAAGAGCTTCTTTTGTTTCATTTCTTTTGTTCTCATGACCTTAACTTGGTTTGATTGAGGGGTGATACCTGAAAGCGGGGTTAGGTGCTCATCACCCCAACAGGTTCAAGAGCTAAACGTATCCTCTTATCCTACACACAAGTAAATGACTGAACGAAAAAAAAGTAAATGTAGATATAATTAAGATGGGGGGTTTTAATCCTCAACCGTGTCGCGAATCTAACTAATTCTTTGTTTTGATCAAAAGAGCTCAAGAGTTCAGCTGTCGAGAATGATACGTACATCCCATATAATTATGAATTGGATCCAGTCCACTGATAGATTTACAGGTATCCACTGGTTGGTCTGTGCAGACATAAGTATAATCAACGCAGCGCGGAGTGTCGGCGACCTCATCATCGTCTCTATCGAAACAACCTCCCTGTCCAGTTCAAAGTGTTTTACGATCAGATGGGCGTGGAAGTGGGCAAAGTAAACTGGAGCAAGCAAAGAAATCATCCTCCCGTTTAGGCAGTACAAAAAGGCCCGGAAAAATGAAGTATGGAAAAATGAAGCTTAGAAAAATTCAGGCTTTGACGGGATTCGAACCCATGCTCCCCAGAAACTAGGAATCAAAATGTTATCTGTTTGAAGTCTTGCTTACTGAAAAAAATATCTCAGGAACTTATCAGAAGAAAAATTGAAAAATAGCGTCGGTGGGAGAGTAAAAAACTGTTGTGCTGTTTTCCTGTTTTCATAAGCAGGAATCTTTCTTTTTGATTTCTGGTCTATTTTTAAGAAATAATTCTATAATAATCCAGAAATACTATTGCTGTTAACAAGTGGATAACGCTTGAGCTTTTATATTACATACCTCACAGACGTGAAAGAGACCAAAATAATGACCAACCTGTGAAGATGCATTCAAACGATTATCTGATTTAGCAAAAAATCTTCACTATTACAGTAGTGTTCAGTAATTTCATGCCAAAGTATATCTAGCCGCGCCTAAAACTTCACCAGAGAAATGCTTAGGGTCTTAACAAGAACCGTGAAGGTGTCCCATCTTATCGAGTTTATCGTATTTATTTGAATTCGATGGTTAAGCGGCAATTTCACATAACTTGATCAGAGAATGAGACCTGAACCAGGCTTCTTTCGCTCACTTTATTCCCTTACTCATTCATAGTAGTGTTGTAACAAATTCTCCCAATAAATCCTAAACGGTTGATTAGCGATCAAAATCTCTACGTATGACCTTAAGTAGGCACTGATATCCTGGAGGTACTTTTACTCAAGGGTGCTCTCCAGCCGAAGGATGCTGTGTTTTCATTTTTGTCTTTGATATATGAAAGGAACTGATACCGGGTTTACACGATATAAACGTTGGTTTCCATCTCAAATTTTACTCGAGGGAGTTGTCACCCGTATTTCATTTGATTGAGGAGCTTTTGAGAGTGCCTTGGTCTTATCCAATTACGTTCTGTGATAAGTTGAGTAACTGACGTGGCATTTACACAACCAGTAAAAAAAATCGCAAGTTGGTCACCAGCACTTGAATCCGTTTACATGTGTCCGATGTAGATTCCCACTGACAACTTACATATGTCACAAGAGACTATAATATCTTGCCTCTCATGGCTAGTGGTGGCAATAACTCTGATTTTAGTTGCACGAAGCCCAACTGAGAAGTTCTCTCTCTTTTTTGTATTCTGATAAGTTTACCTCGTGAACAGCATTGTCTCCAAGATTTATTGTTAGCATCGCTCCTCCGGGTAATGTCTCGTAGTGAATTGCCACGCCGTGTGATAGGCCAGACTCTAAGTCACTCCAGGGAAACGATGCATCGCCAAGTAGGAGGGGATCCTTGAACTGGCACGTGTATATGTTGAGCGTTGATGCAGGCAAAATACCCAGACCTCTTCTGATAAAAAACCTTTCGCCCTTGCAGTTATTGAACCATTCCTCGTTATTTGTTCTGTCAACTGAACGCTAGAGATAAAAAAAAAAGCAGTTAGGCATAAGCTGAGCGGAATGAAGATATTTTGTTGTCATCTTGCATAAGTGGTAAGCGATTTTTCTTAACGATGGTAACAAAATATGGATAGTCATTAAGATTGTATAGAGGCGACTCAGAACATTTAGCGCTCTGTGATTCTGACTGATAGTAGTTAAGAGAGCGAGAAATTGTAAGTTAGGAGACTGGATCCAAAATGTTGGCCGTATTTTAATGATAATCAGTCTTATTATCCAGTGGGTGTTCTCAAAAAGCTTGCCCACGAGCACCTGACTTCGAGTCCCCGCCGTAATCTGGTGCCATAACAAATAGGCTTATCAGTCGTCGATGTTTAATGATAAAGAAATGTAAATAAATTATCAAACTATGCATAGTCATTTTTTATCGTCTATTCATAGTTCCTGGGAAAGCACCAATCAGAATAGAATTCAACACATTGATATCATTAACTATCAACGCACCGTTGCAAATCGGAATGGTGAGTCCGAGAAAGCCTCTGAAAAATAAACAAAGCCGACTATTAGTAGGAGAATTTCACCGATAGATTTATTAATTTAGAGAAGTTTTCGGTTTGGATATGTTCAGACAACAGCAATCAAAGCAAGCAACAGTCAAACGAAGCGAAGTTGGACATCAACATTAGCCAACGAAAAATTCAAAGTAAAACAGGCCAGCTGCGTGGCATGAAGGAGATGGGGAGGGGAAGGGAGGGGAGGGGGAGGAGGAAAGCGACCAATTCACGATTTGTCGGCAGTTTTGAATTTGATTGGTCGGGAAGGTGGCGCGAGTTGTCCGGACCAACCAGACAGCGAAGTTAAGCTCTATAGGCCCTGAAAGAAAAGCTGCAGTCACTTATTTGTTTTTATACAAATTTGAGATGCAGTTGTCGTACGAAGGACGTACAAAGGTGTATAAGAGGGGCACTCAATTGTAGTCAACAGCGGTCGATCAGACCGACTCATTCATAAGAAGAAGCTCTTAATCGGAAATTTATCGCAAGATTGGCTGAATGTCATCTTATCCTTCACTCTAGTCCGATTTTCCCAAGAATTAAGATGATAAAAAGGACCCATTACTAAAATTCACCACTTTGGATGGGCAATTCTGAAAATGGTAAACGCTCATTCAGTTTTCTTATGTGTGAGACTCACGATTCTTGCGCGCGTCGACCTGCAATTCCTCAAAGAAAGCTAAAAGAGAAGTGAGGTAAAGAAAATCTAAAAAGATATTTATGGATGAATCCAAATTCGTACTGTTTAAAACTTTTACTTGATTTTCCAGCTTGGTCACAGAAACATTTCCTTTCCCACGTGCATCATGGAGAACATGCCAAGCGATAGGCACAAGATACTGTTCCTTGCATTGTAAGTTTTTGTTGAACAAGGCGTTGAAAGCATCCTTATCTTTTCTCTGCAATACGTTCGTCATCAAAATATTTTCGATCTCAGGTATATACTGGGATGACGGTGATTTTGGACGATTTTCTTTGGAATCGTCGACGCCACATTTTCGCCGCAAATCTGACGTTTTCCCATGGCAACTGAATGTCAAGCAAGTCGCCAAAAGAATGCTGCAAAGAACAGAGGGGATCTGAAGTCACTAAAAATGTTTATGATTCAAAGTAGAACCCCACTAACTCGAACTGTCAAGGAAACGAAAAATGGTTCGAGTAAGCGGAGTTCAAGTCATAGGAATTTGATTTGAATTCCAATTATCCCGTTGATAATTTACAAGGAATCATGATTTTACTATTCTTGCACAGTCAGAAGTAATTTTCCTACATCTAGTCTGCTTAATATGAGTTTTTATTAAAAGAACGTCTAGGTTGAGACGTTAAGCTAACGTTCTTACGTTTTCATGAATGTTGTCACGTTCGTATCATCGCGAATGAAGAGGGTCTCTATGAGGTGACGACGTTTACGGCTAACGGTTAAATTTGGGCCATTTTACAGCTAACGATTAATATCATTCCATTGCTTTCACCACAAATTGTTTTGAAGGTTAACTTTTTTTTCGATTAACAGTGGAATTTTGTCAATTTTACGCCTAAAGAATAAATATTTTGGCCGTTTTATGGCGCTCGGTGAACTTCATTGAGACCGGCTCGTTAAAGAGCGGGAAATGTCAATCAGCTACATTCTTACCGACCGACTTTTTTTATTTAAAGCTCAAGTTCTCAGGGTAAATACGAGCCAAGAGAAAGTAAAATTACTTCAAGTAGACCGAGTTCGAGTTAGCTGATAATAACTGACTTGAAAAATGGGGTCAAATCCAAGGGAAATCGGATCTTGTTTGAGTTATCGGGGGTTTCGAGTTAACTGGGCTCGAGATAAGGGAGTTAGGACGTTCTACTGTAATTGAAAACATAAAGCCTGGAATCTTATCCATGGCCCGGTCAATAGTGTTCCTTAGCAGCAGAATTTTCTGGAAGAATAACCAAGGATATTCTTTGATTTTCGAACTCATCTAACTATCTGTAACGACCGAAAATAACTGATCCGGTTAGCTGAAAAGGAAACATCCAAAACATACTTTACTACATCTGTTACTGAGAAAACTTGAAGACATACTAACCTCAGTCTCAGACGAATTAGAGTCTTCATAAGGATTTCTAACAAATCGTAGAGCAATAATCCTTTTTTCCTCACGAGGTGGAGGTGACAATGAAATCTGCTACAAAAGTATTCCAAACGAAATGTAGGGAAAACTGAACTTTGGTAAAATTTTTTTTACTTTCCTCCTTCCTAAAGGATCCCACGCAGTTAAAAAGTAAGGAAGAGAGCCATTTTAAATTTTTGAGCAGGATCCAGTGGCGATGTATGCCCAGATCAGTTGAAATGGACTTTTATTCGAAAATGTTTCCCTATATATTTGTATGAATTGTTTCTATTCAACGTTTACATTAAGTGCGACCTCGTTTGAAAGTGTCAATCATTCTCAAGTCGAAAACTTTTCATTAAATGTTATTATCCGAAAATAAGTGCCCACCAGTGATATTAACAATGTACAGTCCATAGATCAAGACATAAATTTCAAATAAATATCATATGCAATGCAACTCGCAGAAACTTCTTATCAGATCTGAAATGAGGAAATTAACAGGATATTTCTTTTCTTGTCACCATGCCACAGGAAGTAGAGTCGAGTAGTTTTAATTTCAATGTCTTTACCGAAGTTCCTATCCCAGAATGTTTGAGCCATTCAATTTGAAAACTCTGTTTATTCAGATGTAATATTTCCCAAGAAAGTGCCACAAGATTTGTAAAAAACTAAGTACTTTATAAAGGGAAGTTATTTCGGAACAGCGTTTCGTGTCAGTCACACACAAAATGTGTTATCGCAGTCACTGAAACTGTGAAGTCTTGTCGGTAAGTCGTTTAAGTAAAAAAAGACATAAACAAACGCAGCTTTCTTTTCTGGAATAACTTTTTATGACGCTTCTTTCTTCAATTGAAAAGTCGCACAAAATTGCTCGTTATGTATCAAGTTATACAATTAAATATAATTAAAAAAAAGAAAAAAAAAACAGAATTCCTCCTTTCGTTGTGAGGGGTAAATTTATTTCGTTTCTGCCAATATTGGATTGAGTAGCGATATGAAATGGCTGTGTTGTGTCAGACTAGTAGTCATACTGCTCGAGGGCTTTTCCTTTACTAAAAAACAAATTAAACAAAGAAAGAAACGAAAAGAGACAAAAACAGACAGACGCACAAGTCGCAAAACGTAATTTGCAAAGACCTTTATTTCCTAGACCGCCTTTGTATACTTAAAACAAACAAATATACATGCCTGAAAGTAAATCTTCTAAAATTGATTGGGACATTTCTACTGATTCTTGTTTGATTTTTAACATATATTAACCCCTATACTAAATACATTCTGTTCCTTTTTTAATTCCTTGGTTGAGAGAAAAAGAGCCTTTCAGGCTTCTGTGAATCCTTTAGTGCACGTCATCGCAGACTCCAAATTATCTCCAGCGTCAACAACACATTTCTCGATGGCCTGAAATTCCTCATGGAACTATAAAATAGAGACAATATTGTTAAGGGTCACGCATCTCTCTGAAAAAAGTAAATACCCCGAGATCTTTTGCGAGATTTGCCTGATGGTTGTATAATTTAAGATTGTCATGATGTTTCTCTGGGGCCCATTCATCCTCTATCAACTGGGGAGGGGGGGGGGGGGCGGGGTTGGAGGACTCTGGTGGGACCACACGGTTTTCAGAACGGCAGTCGTTGCCATAAACCTATGATGGAAAATAATAATGAAAATTGATTGACAAGTCTCTGCCTATGATGAGGGGCAGGGGGGTGGTGGAACATGAAAATATTCCAGAGCTCCTCCCTTAGGCGAGAACTAATGACTGGGAAATGTTGTTGACAAAGTTGCTGCTCATTCCCAAACAAGATGCAATTGTAGGCTGTCACTCATATTTGTGAGTTACTGCTTTAGCAATCATTTATGCAAGTATGAAGTCAAAGAATTAATAATTTCATAAAGAAGAACAAATTTATAAGTTAACAGATAATTTACTAACTCAGTTTTCCATTTATTCAGCTAAATGAATTCCTTATATATCTATTCTTTCATTTGGTTTTTTTATCCACTTAAAGTAGAAAACGAAATATATGCGGATTTCAAGGTGCCAATATATTCCAAGGTTTGCAGACCAAGCATTTGTTTTATTCCCCTCATCATGGATGTCAAATTGAAGTCTGTGCAATAATTTGGATTAATTAACCCCAAAAGTTTACAGAACGTAGCAATAACTTACCGACGGAATACAGGTTTTGTACACATCCTGAAAGCAGTCGCTTATCCCTCTATCGGGATTTTGTTTGCACTGGAGGAAATACGGCTTGCAAATCTGTGTGGATGATTTTTGATAAATCATTCGCTTATAGGATATTTCATATACACGTATAGTTTGATTAAATAGAAAAATGCCAGCTGTTAATTTTGGATAAATTATTTATCAGATTACTTCAATGCTACCATTTTGGAAGTGAGACAGCATATCGAGACCATCTTTCGTTATCGATGTTTTCAAGGGTGTTTACAAAATAGCATACAAACTATCGAATATTATATTTTCCAAATCGTTGAAAAGTGTTTAATGCTATGTGAATCCCTCGAATGGATATGGTGGCATAGAAAGCGACTAGATGAAAATTTGAGGAAAGAAAAACATTATGCCATGCTCGCACTCTTCTCGTTCTTGAGTCAATCGAGATGTTCCGAAAGGTTTCCATATTGCTCGAACCCACGGCTCGTGCGCTCAACTTTCAAAACGTCCCTCGTGCGCAAAAATTCCAGAACGTACTCGTAATCGTGCACTTACACGTATGTACACAAATTCAATCGACATTGATTACAAATAATTCAAAGGGACAAAGAGAAAAACTCATGTGTTATAATAAACTTCCTCTTCAGAATATAATTTTTCAGTCTTCATCAGTATTTTATTTTTGCACTTCAGTTTAAAATTTTGAATTGTCATTTCCATAGAGAAAACTGTCAAATCATATCGGCGGCTACGATCCAAAATTGTTGAGCTGAGACGGTTAGAATGTAACATTGCAGCTGGTGTAATGAAAGACGATAACACACACCAAAGAGAAAAAAAGATATATATGTCTGAGTAAAAACACCCTCACCTGGGCAGCCGCTTTGTAAATGTAATCAGGATTCTTCTTTGCTTTGGCTTGAAACATCACGGACAAAATAAGTATTAACACCAGGCTCTTCATTTTGTCGGAAAATTCTGTAAAAATTTGAACAAGTAGGCGAGGAGTGAACCGAAGGACTGATTAAGATATGCAAAACGGGAAGACAAAGCATCACCTCGTAATCAAGTCAATAATTAATTCAGTTTACTTTTAACCCTAAAATTATAGCCAATAAACTTTGCCTAAATAAATCAATTCAGTGCTCCATAGGTTCCTTGGCCAAATAGCAGACAGATCGGATAAGCTCCAGGGTAAAATGTTTTCTGAAATCACGTTCCTAAGACAAGAATTAATTATGAGAAATTCATTACCCAAATTCATGGCCCTTTGATTTGGAATTCAATATATGAAGATATCAAAAGCTCAACCTCATCCTCTTTCAAGCGCAAATTAAAGTATCAACTTCTCATCTTACCCTCAATATTTCTAGCAGTATGTGCGCTGTCTTCTAATTTTTTCTAAACCAGCCAACAGTTTTTTTCAGAACTACACTCACCCGGACGATCACACTACACGAACTAAAGTTCGTTCAGTTGTTGAATTGATTGTGCTAGTTTTTTCATCGGACATGCAAGGAGAATATCGAAAGTATTACAAGCACGTAACACGGAACACACACGATGTCTGTGGTAGAAAACATTAAGTGTTCGAAATGCTCCCCTACGACTTCGTTGTCGATAACAATTATTTGTTGATCTTCCTTGCCGCCGACAAAGGATACCGCTGCGTTAAAGATTCAGTAGGGAGTTGAAGAAAACCACGACGGCAACGGCAACAGAACGTCAATAAATAGAAGGTTGAATGAGCAGAACGATGGCTGTGCACGTGCGTTATAAATCTTTGTAAATTTCTTAGCGTCCTGCACAACAACAACGTGAAATGACCAAACTTTGCGTCGTCCGGAGAACGTGAACGACGACGGCTAATTTTGTAAATTCCTATTTCTAATTTATGCTGTGTTCCATACCCAGTTGCGCGAAATAGTTTTGACAGTAAGCAACAAACTAAATGACTTGAGAGTATCGCGAGAATCGTAGGTAAACTGATAGAAGTTCATTTTTTAACCGACGTTGCCTACGGCGTCGCTGTCGTCTTTATTTAAACTCCCTAATACTATGGACTTTAACAAAACCACCAAGGCGACGGCAAAGAGATCGTAGCAAAACAGAAGATCTAATGACAAGAACAAAAGGACACTGCGTGTGTTTTAAAACTTTGCACATTTCTTAGCCGTCCTTTTTGTTGGGAAACCTTGACAGCAATTTCGTCGCACTTTTACTTAGAAGTCAGCACTACATTCATATGTTATGATGAATGGATAACACGTGTACGCATCAGACTATTGGTTATTGGTGACATCTGAAATCCCGTACTGACCTCCGTACGCAAAGACTTGTTAACTCATTGGTCTCAACCACTTCGACAAACTAAATGCTGGATATGCTTTTTGAAGAGAATTCGAAGCTGATGAAAAGCTTCTTAAATTGAGCTAAGGGTTCCAACAAGACTCAATTTAACTGCAATAGTCTTCCGACACCGTTAAAAAAATCTATTAAAGATAAATACAGCGCTATTGCAGTATCGCTGAACTCTGTAAATTATGTGACGTATTTAACGCTAATCATTATTATTCAACTAATTATTCAACTTTCAGACACTGTTCGAATTCCGATTTTCTGATTGGCTGATTTGCACCTCGTGATGCAGGGTTGTGACGGATCAACCTCCTTGACGTTATTATCGTGGGATAGCCGTGGTTGAAATTCAACACACCACCGTAATTACACCATGGCTTCGGCTGACTCAAAGTTTCACGATTTGTCAGATGCAGACATTGATTCCCCTATAGATGATGCAATTCCTAAAAACACCAAGAAAGCAACTGCTTGGGAAATATCTGTTTTGAAAGGTAAGGTTGAGGATTTTAAATTTTTTATTTAAGCTAGTTGAGGTGTTTTTGCGTGTTGTCAACAGTTTAGCCAGCTTTGGTGGTTTCAATGCAGTGTTTCTTTGTGCAGTGTATGTAATTTGAATAATAAAAAATGTCATGGCTGGTAATAATAAACGATATTGTAATAAATGGTTCAGTGTCGCCATTTACACCTGTTGGAAATTGAACTACAAAAAGCGACACCTCACATAAATTTAAAAACTGGAAAACGAACAAAAAATTCGATGTCACATCATTTAATTTTCCGGGATTTTAGATGCCTTTTACGCACAATGAAGGGAATAAATTAAAGAAGGGTTCCTTTTTCTTCACTCAAGACAAAACAATTCATTTCCTAAATAAAGATCCTTCAGGTTTGATTCTACGGATTGAAAACCAAACTATGAGTCTTACTGCTTAACTTGAACTTAAAATGTTTTTATCGACATAGCTTAGTTGGTCGGAACATTTTCAAGCGTTGACTGGTGTGGTGGGTCGACTCCTGGCAAAATTATAATATTAATATCCCCATTTGATGTTAACTTTTCATTTGATTGCGCCGTGCGTCTCCTCAAAACCTATTCTTCTTTCGTCGTTTCCTTTCTCCAGTTTTATTTCGTAACCAGACTGAGATCAGATTCTAGTTTTTTTGCAGCAAAAGACTAGTACAAATATTATCAAGATTTATATCAATGCTTTGTAGGAATTGAAACTGAGGTGACAAAATCGCATCACCTGTTCGACGATTTAGTTTGTTCTCAATGTGTCGGTTACGCAAATTGATCCTAGCGAAACACTGGCCACTGGCCTCTGGAAAATATCCAACCGACGACCGAAATAGAAAATCAAGACAAGAAGGAAAATATTAATATATTGACCTCTAAAATTTGGGATGGAAATTGATAGAAACATTTACTGCCTCACTCAGAGACGAAGAAACAAATCTAGATGGTTTTGAAGACTCGAAGCCAGTTTCGCCACTCTTACAAGAGCTTTTTCATGTTCCTTTGCAACGTAAAGCAGACCAAGAAATCATTAGGTCAAACAGATGGCCGAGAAAACTGTTTAGATTTAACAACCTTGCTCTATTTCTTCCCTATCTATAAGTTCTGATAATCTCGGAAAAGTCTCACAAATGTACGTAAAAACTCCTTAATGACGAATTTTACATATCATCTATGGAAGATTTTAACGTTTGACCGAGCGACTAATGTCAGGTTGAATGACGGGTGAAAACCGCAAACATGAGGTAATAAAAAAACTGTCTCAAATTTAACGCGTTACTCCGTCAAAATGAACTACTTCTCTGTTCAAACGAAATCTGACTAAGATTAAAATAACACTCAAAACTTTACATGATAAATATTTAACAAGTGTGCTCACCGCTAACCTGTTAACTGCGATTGAAGAAAAGATCTTGGACATACAGAGGAACAGCAGCGAACTGGGGCTCTTCCGGGAGTTGATGATTTTAAAAACGATCAGGTGTATTCAATATGTTTCTGAATGGATTGTATGTGAGCCTCATTAAATTTTATGATTTCACTTAACTGCAGAATCTTCAAGTTAATTGCTATCCGCGGATTCAAAAGCCGAGTAGCAATTAGCAGAACTTCTTTGTTGAAATTCACCATTATGCAACAAGCTGCAGGTATCTTCTATTCTTAGACTAACATGTGCTAGTGGCCTGTCAATCTGTCACAGCCGGTTAATTTGTTTTTATAGAAACAAAAACAAAGACGAAGTTTCTGTTTAAATTATGTTTTAAAAGCGAATAACTTGAATCGCACCGCCTTTTCGCCGGCTGAGGGAGATTTCAAAGGCGGAAAATATCTCTCAGTGAGTGGTTTTTAGATGAAAAAAACTTTTAATAACCACTTCGGGAGCCCAACTCGCTTTGAAAAGCAGCATTACATTAGGAGATATTTCCTGTTTTTATTCAAGAATGCCGAAGTTTCTAACCTTTTATTCCTACTTCAATTACAGTCCAAGGGAGGTATCTGAACTATAATCCAATTTTTAAAAAGGATCTGTAAGGCCGCCGTTCAACTTGTCAATCCAATTTTAATAAAAAAGAAGAGATAAGTACTTCAGGAATAAATTAACCTGAAAAGAAATAAATGAAGTGAAGAAATATCTTACTTTGAAGTACCTAATAGATCAGGTGATAAAAACATCAACAATGACCTTAAAGCATACAAGTTAGTTCTAATATATCGTTTCCAAGACATATTCCATTTAATATGAAATATCGTTGGAGTGATCATCTGTATATGGCAACACTCATACTATGGGAAACAAAATTGGGGACAGAGCTAGAGATTGCATGTCTTGCTAAACAAAGAAGATAATGGACAGGGTAATTTGGCATTACCAACGAGTTGACAACGTAAATTGGCCACCATAAAGAGTTTCAAAGCTGACGTTTCGAGCGTGAGCCCTTCGTCATTCGCTCTGACGAAGGGCTAACGCTCGAAACGTCAGGTTTGGAACTCTTTACAGTAGCCAATTTATGTTATCAACTCGTCGATAATACCAAATTACCCTGTTATACTATCCCACCCACGCTGCACCGCGGTTTCGGTAAAGACTTACTCCCCTTTAAAATAATGGACTGTCTTGTTCTGAGCCCTACACCCGCAATATATATCCATATGAATAAGCATTTTTCTGCTGAGAATTCTTTTTGACGAAGTTGTCACAGTAATTTAACATTTCAATTTCTAGTTTACACTTGGAAATGGTCACCAATTGCTACTGTACCCTAAAAATTATCGTTAAATTATCAAAATGCTCCGGCCAAGCTGTAAAGCAGTCGGGATTGCAAGGAGTCTCACTCGCAGCGGTTTTTTGGATGTCACGCAACGTTGTTTCGGGGGAACGTTGCGTGACATCCAAAAAACGGCTGCGAGGGAGACTAGGATTATAGGAGCTTGTTCTCACATAAGATTGGCATGATTGCGATTCTTAGTTAAGATTTAGCATTAAAAGTTCAACACATATGTTTATCTAAGGTAAAAGGGTCATCCTCTCTTTCCTAGTCTTTTGCCTATTGATCGTTTGTGATAAGAGGCTCTTGAATCATGTTACAGTTCACCAATTAGGTTTTCACAGTTAACGATTTAGACCGGGAAGAGACATTCGATCGCACAGACAATTACGTATGATCGTTCGTATGAGCAAAACAATTACAGGTGAAGAGTGGAAGGAAGTTAGAAACCTTGGAAAAACCTCGCGCAAACAATGGCCTAATGCAAGCTGAAATCAGAAGAGAGCATCGATCGAACAAGTCTGTATAAAAGTTTGCTCTTCTTTTATTTTAGTGTGGCCAAGATTTGTGACTGCCATATTTAAAACGCGGATTACGGGATTTAGACTGGCATTAAAATAAACTGAGGAATGAAAATGAAAGGAACAGAAAGAAAAAAAAAACAGAAACTCAAACATAACATTTTTAAAACCAGCATTGCTTTTTGACTTATACACGGTATACTGAATTTTTCAAAAGAGTAGCATCTTCATTTTGCAATTTAGAATTTTATTCTTTGACCGTGGGCCAACATGCAATGATGCTCAATTATGTTAACAATAATTACGTGTTTTCCGAGAGTGAGGAAGTTACAAAATATTCTTATTCTTCTAAGCGGTATAGCTTATCACAGTATCAAATGATTAAAATGAAATCAAGTTAATTCAGCTGGAAGTTGCTTCGTCACATCCGCTGGTGCGTGTGCTTTTAAAATTATTCATTAATCTTTTCGAAATCCGGATCAAACTGCTCAAGTCAGGTCATCGGACTAATTAATGCTTATTCCGTAAAGAGGATAAATTTACTTTCCGACAAATGTTACTGCAGTCTTGAAAAGTGTTTCAAAATTTATGTATCACAATTTGAAAGAAGCACTTTCATTGAGATCCTCAAAAACAAACAGCCACGCGTCGATGAGTGCAAGCAAGTGCTACAAACTTGTTTACACGTGTCCTGCCTTTTAATGAGAGAAAATATATACAAATGCGACGGATGAACTGTGAAGAATATTTAAGACTTCCTCGTCGCTTTCTATGACAATTGTACGCTTTTTGCGAGACCCGTGGATGTTTACTACTAGGCCGTCGAAGATTAAAAATTGTTAATAAGAAATACTACTGCCGATACAATCACTTCGGATGTTTACATTCAATGCGGAAGGTTAGTTTTTTTTTTAAAGTTTGTTTGTCTCTAACAAGGGAATCTTATTAATGATGCTACTGCTTCACTTACTTTAGCAGAAGCTAAATCTTTGGTTAGACGATGTGAATCTACGGAATTCGGCTGACAAAACAATGCAAGCAGTGAATTTCTGGCAAGGTGGATCATCATTATAACGATTCGAACGGGGAACAGTAATTCAAGTTGCCTCATTTTCTCACAACAGTTTGAAGTTTGGGGCTTTTATAGCAACTTCGTAATTTCTTAATCCTTTATATGTCTAAAACCTTCTCGATTAAGACTAGATTATTTACGATTCATTAACATTTATTCGTATATATGGCTTCCTGTTTTATTTTCTTAATTTTCATCCTCAAAGATCCCTAAATTAGATCTAAATTTAATCATATATATTGTATGTGTTCAGTTTGCACCTAGTCGATGGAAACAGACTGGTAATCAATCTTAACACATCCCACTCCAAGGCGGGTCTACTCTCAGCACATTAACTTCTATATGAAGTTATAATTATTTTCATTTGAATCACATCCGGTATAATTTTATCCACAGATTTATATAGTTATTTCTTTTCTTAGACACTTAACGAATCCAAATTTATATAGATATTTTAATTAATATAGTATTAATTACTTAAATATTGTACAATTTGTTGTAAATTAGTATCAGGCAGGTCCACATCAGCTTCGGCTGCGTGACTCTTAACCTGCATTACCAAATAAGTTATGTTGTTATAAATCTAGACTTTCACTCAAAAAAACCAGCACTGTGGTTGGTTGATTCTTGGTCACGTGCCCCTAATCAAATTCAAATGTAGCCCAACCAGGATTCAAACAAAAACAAGTTTTTCTTCTAAGTTTTCATGATGCGCAGATCTCAGCTATTAGGATATTTATACAAGAAAAATTGGCTTTTTATTAACCACGCGTCCGCGAGAAGCCATCGTCAAAAGAGATGGCAAGAAGTTTACTGTCTTCTGTAGTGTCGCGGCAAGAACGAAAATATCATATCGCAACACAAAATTATTTGTTTCAAAAGGCATTCTCTTTTCTTTTCTTTTCTGTATGATGCGCCTAATAATCTCTCGTGAAAATGTCGAATTTCGAAGATTATGCAAAACGAACAAACAGTAGCATCGGGTCAAAATCGGGTGAAGCTCGGCAATCTCTCGTTACACTTCCTCAATCACCCTTACGTATTGACGACGTATGTGGCAGTAACCACAAAAAAAACCATCGGAACAATCTTAAATATAAGAGTGACTAATACTGAGCAGTAATCTTGATTTCATCATTTACGCACATCCAATGGATTTTAATTCATTCTGTGGTTGAAAGGTCACCTCTCTGACCTGATTGACGCTAAGCTTGTGTTCTGCTTGGTTCATGGTGTGTCGTGTTTCTACTCAGTCCACATTGTTCGTCGAATGCAAATACTAGAGGAAAATTACACACAGTATTAAAAATAAGTATTATATTATATTGTTTCCGTGGTTACAAATTGCATCCTCCTTTGCTGAGACGGAGTTTGTGTCCAAGGAAAAATGATGTGTTCATTTCCGCACTTTTTCGTAAAAGGCAAATATTACCTGACAAGGAATAACAAATATAGGTACAATAATTAAGCAATTCTATGACCAAATGCTTTTATCTACACAGGAAAAACTTGAATAGATGCCTAAGAATCTATGGCCCTTTATCCGCTTCGAAAAAGCGCAGGGTGTAAGGAAAACCGCTGAATCAAGTGCACGAGTGCACTTATTTATATTGCGTTGCTTAAAACAGCTGCGACGATACGTCAACGCAATCATTTTGATACAACTGTTGAATAAGGCAAGGCTTCGAAGTTTTGAAGTTTTTGAAGTAGAAAGAAGGAGATACATCACCTTTGGAATCAGCCGAGTTTCTTCAAGGTAAATGTACTTTCCAGTGAATGGTTTGAGAACTGATGGAGGCGCAAATTTCAATCAAATTCTGCAAAATTTCTAGTACATCCGGTGGAGTGTAAAACCCTTTTGAAGCGTGTTCATGAGCATGTTTTGAGAAAGTGAGGCGAAAAAATAATAAGCTGTTCTGTTTGTTTACACGTTTCTCTACGCAGGAGACAGCAGGAATCATGTTCACGAAAATCTCAGCATTCGGCGCCTTGATGCTGTTCTACAGCTCTTACTTGGCGAGGGTGAATTGTCAAAACAAATGTCTTGGTGTCCACAATTATTGCCCCGGCGGTTATAAAATGCAATCCAAATGCGTAGATGGGTCTTGCGTTTGTAACAGTCAAGACTACGATTACCACTCTTGTTTGCGTAAGTCATCTTGGAATTACTTTCAAGCTTCAAGTTTATTGTTTGTCATGCCAGTCAATTCTCCATCTTTTTATTCTTCCCGCTTCCTCGTTCGCTTACCCTAACAAACGATCATTACAACATTACTTAATCACAATCAATCGCTCCTCACCTTTAACATGCAAACTTTCATTGTCTTAGGGTTTTATCTAAGAATCTTTGAACAAAAAAAAGTCGAGTTCAAGCGCAAAACTAACACGATTGAGAATTGTTTCGATCGTTACGATTTAATGCGAAATACGAGCCGTGGGGGCAGTTAAAGGTCATAATTGATTGATTGATTTCAATACATAACCAGCGTCTGTGTAGAAATTGCGGAAGTGCCTTTTTGAAAGATAGACGGCGATCGTGAACGAATTTAAAACTTGGTAGTAGTAGTAGTAGTAGATCTTTATTTAAACTCGGTTAAGAATCTTCAGTTATACCAACAGCATTTTAATTACAATCATTTGTAAAAATTAAAATAACTATAAAAACTGATTTACAAGATTGCCGAGTGGGAATCGAATGTTTCAAGTGCGCGGTTGATTTCCTTCTTAAACTGCCCAATTGATCTAGTCGCCCTAATATTCTCAGGAAGAGAATTCCACAGTAAGGCACCGCTATAGTCAAAGCTACGTTTCAAATATTCAGTACGCGGCTTGGGCAAGTTTAACTTACGGAAAGAATCACGCAAGTCATAGTCTGTGAGTTGCTCACTGTATAAATCATGCAAGTACACTGGGGCTAACCCGTTGAGGGATTTAAACATCATTATAGCTTTTTGCTTTCTTCTTCCTAATGATAGCTGGTCCCACTTCAAAGTTTCAAGAAGCAGGCTTGAGTTTACCTCACAGTTGGCTTGCAGAATAACCCTAGCTGCTCGGTTTTGCAATTATTTGTAGTTTCTCACATAGATAAGAACTCAATCCATCCCAAACGGGGGCACAGTAATCGAAATGAGGTTGGATTAAAGCGTTATATATATTTGTACTGCAGTGGACTGAGAAATGAGGGACCTAATGCGCCTCAGAGCACCTATTGCCGAGGATATCTTTCTGCATAGTTCTTTGATGTGATTAGACCGTGAAAGTCGGTCATCAATAATTAAACCTAATGATTTGGCATACTCAACCCTGCAAATTGGATGGCCATCTAATTGGATATTAATCTCACTATAATTTTCTGAAAGAAACTTTTGACGAGTACTAATCACCATAAACTGAGTTTTCGCGATGTTTAGACTAAGCTTATTGGCTTTTAGCCAGCTGTAAAGATTATTAAGTTCAGAATTTGTTGCTTGTTCGAGTTCGGCAAAAGTGCAACCAGGGACGGTGATTTTAGTATCGTCAGCAAACATTTTTGCGCAGGAAATATCGAGGCAATTAGGAAGATCATTTATATATATTAAAAAGAGCAGAGGTCCCAGTATACTTCCCTAAGGAACCCCGCAGGTTAATCTACTTGCACTGGATAACGCTCCAATGACACTGCATTTTTGGGATCTATTACATAAGTAGGACGCAAAAACTCGTAAAGCACTTTGATCAACCCCATAGTTCGCAAGTTTCCGCAAAATTATTTCGTGATCGATTGTATCAAAGGCCTTTTTAAGATCAATAAATAGCACGCCATTTAAGAGACCGTTGTCCATATTAATTGACCAGTTGTTCGTTGTCTCAAGCAGCGCTGTTAGCGTGCTGTGCGTTGATCGAAAGCCAGATTGGTGCGTATTCAAGAGGCTATTATCCTGAAAATATTCATAAAGTTGGCGATAAATAACTTTTTCGAAAATTTTTGAGACGAGTGGCAATACTGATATTGGTCGATAGTTCCCTTGATCACGCTTGAATCCTTTCTTAAACAGCGTTGTAACTTTGGCAATTTTCCACTCGTTTGGAGTGGTCTTTTTAACAGGAGGCCAAAGGAATGAACAAGATCGATTGCAATGAAATTTTATGGTTAATTTAACTAAAAAAGCAATGAAATTTACCTTTTCTGTTCCCTACGGTCAAATGATATCATTATGACGTTAAAATTGACTTCAAGATCGAGCATTCTATGTTTTTCTTCATAATTTGCATATGTGACCCTCCACGGGATTTCAGGGAATAAGGTGAACGCACGCACACGGTACACTAGCACGCTAAAACAAAAGAAAAAGCTTTTAACACGTTAGCTGCGTGTAAGTTACTTGTCTCCTTAACTTCGCAGCCATTGTCTTGGTTCGCACGGTAAAAACAAAGGAACGTGTTAAGATCTTGCTCGCAACTTTGCACGATCTAACAAAGTGACCGTGCCAATATTATAACACGCCGGCTTCGCTCCAGTTAAGCTGGGTTGTATAACAGCGTTTATTTATTTTAAAAATGCCGGTTTGCATAGAGTGACGAACAGCGACCGCATAGGTGACGTGGAGCCGGAAAACTGTTGCTAAAGGATTTGCAAAGATTCGGTTCTGGGCTTATTAACTTCGTGAAGCGATGAGAATTTATATTTTACAAGGTGAGAATTAAGTTTTCAAAAAGTAATTCATGTGTTCAAACTGAGCTCCTCTGGATCTTGTGAAACATGTCGTGCTCACTGAATTCCTTGGTGAAATCCTACGGGAAAGAGCTGTGATTTTCCGTGAATGTTTCCTTTTTTATTACAACTTTCGGATAGGACAGAAGATCTTCTTCATTTTCGCTTATATTCTGTAAGTAATGTATTTTACAAACACCATTCTCACAATTAAGAAGCTGACAAACACAAGGAACAAAGTAAGCTGGATTGTAGAAGATAAGCTAGCGTGTTAAGGAACAACGGAACTTAGGGTGTGAAAAAAAAAATCCAGCGTGTTATAGAAAAAATGCCCTACCGTGTTAGACAGATATGAACAATGGCTACAGCACGTTTTCCAAAATCAATTGTTTTCATGCGCATATGTGCACGGTAAGCGTGGCATGCCATTGGCGTGCAAGCGTGTTATAACGCGCCGTGAGCGTGCGTTCACCTTATTTCCTGAAATCCCGTGAGGAATCCCATATTTTCAAACATGATTTACCAGCGCAAGAACGCATCTGAGAGGCACGCGGATTTTTTTCTCTCGCTAGAAGGAAGCTGACATTTTTTCCCTCCTCTTGAAGTCAACATCTAACTTTCTTCTGTGCAATGATTAACGATCAAAGCAAGTGATTATGTAAAATGACGGTGGAGCGTTTAAATTCAATTGCGTGTCGAACCCGAGACTGTCAGATCAAAACGAAAGATTTACACGAGACAGTGAGATCTGGGGGTACAACAATCAAATATTTTTTAGCTTTTAAATGCTCGATAAAGGTGTATTATGTAGAAGCGATTGGTTTCAGTTTTGCAAGTAATTTCTTGAAAGAGTTGCGCGAGTTTTTGTGGCCGAAAACAGTGCGTACTAAAGCAGAAACAACAAACAAAAGTAATCTCGGACAAATTGAGAATTATCCCGATCCATTGCAAGAAAATATAAATTGCGTATAAAATATGCTTCTGCCTTTGTGGGTTTTTAAAAGTATAAGAGATTTGACGATAAAAAGCCAACGTCACGGCAAAGAAATTTGAAACGCACGTGAGGTATGGAAGGCGCGGTGGTCGAGTAGTCAGGGCACTGGACCTTCACCCGCTCAAACTTGAGCTTCGGGTTGCGTTACTGACTTGGTTTACTGTGAAGTGTTCTCGACTGAGGCAGTTTACTCACCCAGCCTCTCTCTCAACCCTGGATGTGTTCTGAAATGATTACCGAAGAAATATAAACAACCAGACGTTAAGTAACCCTGCGATGCACTGGCACCTGGTCGAAGCAATGGCGGGAAGGGAAAGGTCCTAATACTTTTGCACCTCTCATGATACAGTGAAATCGAGGTTTGGTGTCATCAACTGAATTGATCGTATTAATTTGCCACTATAAAGAGATTCTAAGATTCTAACACAGTTTCGTCGGAGCAAATCGGCCTCGCTCTGACGAGGGGCTAACCCTAGGAACGTCAGCTGTAGAATTTCTTCATGGTGATCGATTGATATTGTCTGAACTCAGGCAATAAATTCAAATTATCTTGTAATGTCCTCCACAGATGTACCACCAAGTTTCTTTAGAAACTTGCCCCTTTATTCGTTTATGTCATGTTTAATTTAGGTTATATTATAGTTGATTTTGTGTTAACGTTTATTTCCTCAGCGGATACAAAAGGATGCAAAGTATCAGTGGATGCTGCAACATCCCTCGGTAAACCTCAATATAACAACCAGCCCCAACAGCCTACCTACAGCTGCACGCCTGGGAGCAGCAGCTCTAGTCAGTATGAAGTGCACGTACTATCTGTTTACGAGGTTATCAGCAGACGTCCCCCGACCGCTGGTGACGCTACTGTTTACATCTTCAGCGGTGGAAGGCCAGACAGACCTCTTGTACTTGTACTTGCAAGTTACGAACCTGTAAAGTGGATCCTCAAGCTACCATCTGACGTCACAATAAGTAGGGTGATACTGGTACGTACACAAAAGAGACAATTATATGATAAATAAATCATTTCGACAGAAGGGTCACTTTAAAAACCTTCGACGTTCAACCTTCTCACTTTATATGGAAACATTAATCTCCCGACTTCAAAATTAACACCTGAACGACTGTAAATGTGCCTGCAAAACTATTCTTTGTATTTTCTTCGCTAGTATTCGTTTTGTCAAGCTATAAGGTGATCATGGGGGTTTTTTGGAGAACACGCCAAAAGCTAAGTTGAATGTGGAAATACAAAATGAAAAAAAGGACACAAATAAAACAGGTTTATAACTTTGTTTCTCTCTTTGGAGGTTGCATACTACGTGGATAAAAGTTCAGTCAGTGGAGACGTAAACCAAGTACAGACGATTGAACGAAAGAGTTACCGCGACTCATGACCAAGTGGATATGGTAGTGATTCAGGCGGTGGAGATACAGTTGGGCTTTTAAAGTAAGAAGACAGAAAAAGGCATTGAATGTTTGAAATATGCCGCCTAACCCCCTTGCCTCCTCAGTGCTGCCGTCCTTTTCACTACAACTGTCGTAAGGATTTTAAAATCAGCCTTAATAGCGAGGAGTGATTTATATTGGACAATCGTCTCCATTGATCCACTCTCCTTATACATTGTATGTCTTTACTTTTAAGGGGGGGGGGGGGTCGCTCGAAACCTGTTAGCCTCTCTAGTGGTACCGTCCTTACCAATATCTGACATCTCTCCTTCGGATCTTAGACTCACTGCGTCTTGATAGCGAGAAATGAACGAAAAATTGTTTGCATTAATCTATTGACTATTTAACAGGGGACTGATTTCATTGACCGGCCATATTTGAATTTCTTTTTACAGGAAGATTTATGAAAAGATTGGTGTGGTGACGTCGTTTACAGGCACTTACAAAGCAGATAAATGGTCTTTGAATCTACGTTCTTCAAATGGTAACTAATTGATTACTCTAAACCCATTATTAAGGATTATTGGCTTTCTGGTAGGTTTGACTATGAGGACATCACTGAATTTTTGATCGGCGCAAAGCTGTCCGTTTTTCGAGATACGAATTTTTTTTTCCACAAGAACTGACATTTATGATAAAAATATATAATATTTAATTTCTCTGGTACATCTGCCTTGAAAGCTTCAGACGAGGTTTACAATATATCAATTTGAGGTAAGCTGACTGGAAAGTATCTTATAGTAGCCGCTAATGATCTATATCCATAAAACAGGCAAACCTTCGACTATGACCAAGGTCAAAGCCTCATAGTCTATTTGAAGAGCAATCCCCCTTCCAAATTTTGGAAATGCAGGGGTGAACTATACAATACCAAGGGCTTAAAGTTACCTCCGAATGATTAATAGATTTTGCTGACTGAGACAAGTTAGTTAATTGCACTGCATGACCTCATCAGTTATTTTAAGAGCATGGTTGTACGTGTGGTTTTTTATATAAACCAGTGACCTACCGCTCAGTAACCTTGACATAACTAAACAGTCGGAGGACCTTGATCAAAATAGATATGGACTTTGAACACTGATAGACTGTAGTGGGTTGTTAGATATAATATATATCTAACGGAACACTGAGATGCACAAAACATTTTGCATCCTTCATTTCTGCCGTCGCCTTTTAGGAATTACCTTACAGGTCAGGATGAGCCGTTGAATAACAACTGCTTACACCCAAATGACCTGATACTGACGGCCACATCATACATGATTTGCTTTTGTCTCCCTCTTGAAAAGGGTTGGGGTCTAGTATTGTGAGTAGCAGCACGTCCTCAGCCACCACCGTCATCACCAGCACCACAAGTACACCCACCACCATTATACCGTCTATCTCATCCACAGCCAAGCTGCATCGCAAAAAATGTTACTGGTGGAACAATGGCTATCACTGCTCCGGCCTATATGGCACAAAAACAGCTGCCTGCATCGATGGGTACTGCGTCTGCTCTTTCCAAGACTATGATTATCATACTTGTTTGCGTAAGATTTCCTTTGCTGTTTCTTTTTATTGTGAAATTTTCAATGTGGGCGGCTTCTGCCAAGAATGGTTTTTTCCAATATAACAGATTTCAGAATCTTTTGAAGGTAAATGCATTGACACTCAACCATAACGATGCAGGCTGAAGTTTACGTACTGGAAGATATAGCAATGACTTCAGCAGACTTGAACAGTCTAATTAATCTTGAATTCTTCTGTTTCGCCATGTTTTGCCGGGACCTTTGTAAGATCTCAACATGTATTGCCGTTCTTTTCTTTTTTAAATATGTCCTCAGCTGATACAAAAGGATGCAAAATATCAGTGGATGCTGCTACATCCCTGGGCAAACCTCAATATAACAATCAGCTCCAGCAGCCTACCTACAGCTGCACGCCTGGCAGCAGCAGCTCCAGTCAGTATGAAGTGCACGTACTATCTGTTTACGAGGTTATCAACGGACGTCCCCCGACCGCTGCTGACGCTACTGTTAACATCTTCAGCGGTGGAAGGTTAGACAGACCTCTTGTACTTGTACTTGCAAGTTACGAACCTGCAAATTGGATCTTAAAGTTACCGTCTGACGTCACAATAAGTAGGGTGATACTGGTAAGTAGGTAACAGAGACCATATATGATAAATAAATTATTTCGACAGGAGGGTCACTTTAAAAATCTTCGACGTTCAACCTTCTAATCTATTTGTTGAAACCTTAATCTCCCGACTTAAAAGTTAACACCTAAACGACTGCAAAACTATTTTTTGTATATTCTTTGCTAGTATTCGTTTTGTCAAGCTATAAGGTGATCATGGGGGTTTTTTGGAGAACACGCCAAAAGCTAAGTTAAATGTGGAAATGCAAAATGAAAAAAGGACACAAAGAAAACAGGTTTATATCTTTGTTTCTCTCTTTGAAGGTTGCATACTACGTGGATAAAAGTTCAGTCAGTGGAGACATGAACCAAGTACAGACGATTGAACGAAAGAGTTACCGCGACTCATGGCCAATAGGATTTGGTAGTGATTCAGGCGGTGGAGATACAGTTGGGCTTCTTAAGTAAGAAAACAGAAAAAGGCATTGAATGTTTGAAATATGCCGCTTAACCCCCTCGCCTCCTCAGTGCTGCCGTCCTTTTCACTACAACTGTCGTAAGGATTTTGTACTCATCTTGCCTTAATAGCGAGAAGTGGTTGGACAATCGTCTCCATTGATCCACTGTCCTTATACATAGCATGTCTTCACTTTTATGGGAGGAGTTCGTTCGAAAGCTGCTAGCTTTTCCAGTGATACCGTCCATCCCACTATCTGACATCTCCCCGTCTGATCTTGGACTCACTGCGCCTTGATAGCGAAAAAAGAACGAAAAACTGTTTGCATAGATCTATTGTCTATTTAAATATGAAGTGATTCCATTGACAGGATATAATGAATTTCTTTTTACAGGAAGATTTATGAAAAGTTTGGTGTGGTGACGTCGTTTACAGGCACTTACAGAGCAGATAAATGGTCTTTGAGTTTAAGTTCTTCAAACGGTACCTAATTCGTTACTATTAACCCATTACTAAGAATTATTGATTCTCTAGTAGGTTTTGCGATGAGGAAATCACTGAAATTTTTGATCGGCGCAAAGCTGTCCGTTTTTTGAGAAACGAATTTTTTTTCCACAAGAACTGACATTTATGATAAAAATTGATAATAATTTCTCTGGTACATTTGCCTTGAAAGCTTCAAACAAGAGGTAGGCTGACTGGAGAGTAGCCTATAGCAGCTGCTAATAATCTATATGCATCCAACGGTGGATGTAAGTAAAACAGGCAAACCTTCGACTATGACCAGGGTCAACGCCTCATAGTCTTTTTGAAGGGCAATCCCCCTTCCAAATTTTGGAAATGTAGGGGTGAACCATACAGTACCAAGTGCTTAAAGTTATCTCCGAATGATTAATAGATTTTCCCTGACTGAGACAAGTTATTTATTTGCACTGCATGACCTCATCAGTTATTTTAAGAGCATGGTTGTACGTGTGGTTTATTATATAAACCTGTGACTTACCACTCTGTAACCTTGACATAACTAAACAGTCGGAGGACCTTGATCAAAATAGATATGGACTTCGAACATTGATAGACTGAAGTGGGTTGTTAGAAACATATATATTTAACGGAACACTGAAATGCACAAAATATTTTGCATCTTTCATTTATGCCGTCGCCTTTTAGAAATTACCTTACAGGTCAGGATGAGCCGTTGAATAACAACTGCTTACACCCAAATGACCTGATACTGACGGCCACATCATAAATGATTTGCTTTTGTCTTCCTCTTAAAAAGGGTCGGGGTCTAGTATCGTCAGTAGCAGCACATCCTCTGCCAACACCGTCATCACCAGCACCACACCTACCACCACCGTACCGTCTACCTCATCCACAGCCAAGCTGCATCGCAAAAAATGTTACTGGTGGAACAATGGCTATCACTGTTTCGGCCTATATGGCACAAAAACAGCTGTCTGCATCGATGGGTACTGCGTCTGCTCTTTCCAAGACTATGATTATCATACTTGTTTGCGTAAGATTTCCTTTGCTGTTTCTTTTTATTGTGAAATTTTCAATGTGGGCGGCTTCTGCCAAGAATGGTTTTGTCCAATATAACAGATTTCAGAATCTTTTAAGGTAAATGCATTGACACTCAACCATAACGATGCAGGCTGAAGTTTACGTACTGGAAGATATAGCACTGACTTCAGCAGACTTGAACTGTCTAATTAATATTGAATTCCTTTGTTTCTCCATGTTTTGCCGGGACCTTAGTAAGATCTCAACATGCATTGCCGTTCTTTTTTTTTTTTTAATATGTCCCCAGCTGATACCAAAGGATGCAAGATATCAGTGGATGCTGCTACATCCCTCGGTAAACCTCAATATAACAACCAGCCCCGGCAGCCTACCTACAGCTGCACGCCTGGCAGCAGCAGCTCCAGTCAGTATGAAGTGCACGTATTATCTGTCTACGAGGTTATCAACAGACGTCCCCCGACCGCTGGTGACGCTACTGTTAACATCTTCAGCGGTGGTAGGTCAGACAGACCTCTTGTACTTGTACTTGCAAGTTATGAACCTGTAAATTGGATCTTAAAGTTACCATCGGACGTCACAATAAGTAGGGTGATACTGGTAAGTAGGCGACAGAGACAATTATATGATAAATAAATTATTTCGACAGAAGGGTCACTTTAAAAATCATCCCTTCAACCTTCTCACCTATAGGTTGAAACCCTTAATCTCCCGACCTAAAAATTAACACCTAAACGACTTAGCCTGCAAAACTATTCTTTGTATATCTTTTGCTAGTATTCGTTTTGTCAAGCTATAAATCAATCATGGGAGATTTTTGGAGAACCAACAAAAACTAAGTTAAATGTGGAAATACAGACTGAGAAAAGGAAACACAAGAAAAAAAAGTTTATATCTTTGTTTCTCTCTTTGGAGGTTGCATACTACGTGGATAAAAGTTCAGTCAGTGGAGACGTGAACCAAGTACAGGCGATTGAACGAAAGAGTTACCGCGCCTCGTGGCCGACAGGATATGGTAGTGATTCAGGCGGTGGAGATACAGTTGGGCTTCTTAAGTAAGAAAACAGAAAGAAGCATTGAATAATTGAAATATGCCGCCTAACCCCCTTGCCTCCTCAGTGCTGCCGTCCTTTTCACTACAACTGTCGTAAGGATGTTTAAGTCAACCTTAATAGCGAGAAGTGATTTATATTGGACAATCGTCTCCATTAATTCACTGTCCTTATACATAATATGTCTTTACTTTTAGGAGTGGGGGGGGGGGGGGGGGGGGCTCGTTCGAAAGCTGGTAGCCTCTCTAGTGGTACCGTCCATACCAATATCTGATATCTCTCCTTCGGGTCTTGGACTCACTGCGTCTTGATAGCGAGAAATGAACGCAAAATTGTTTTGCATTGATCCATTGACTATTTGACAGTGGACTGATTTCATTGACCGGTCATGTTTGAATATCTTTTTACAGGAAGATTTATGAAAAGTTTGGTGTGGTGACGTCGTTTACAGGCACTTACAAAGCAGATAAATGGTCTTTGAATCTACGTTCTTCAAATGGTACCTAACTGATTACTCTAAACCCAATATTAAGGATTATTGGTTTTCTGGTAGGTTTGGCGATGAGGACATCGCTGAAATTTTTGATCGGCCCAAAGCTGTCTGGTTTTTGAGATACGAATTTTTGTTTCCACAAGAACTGACATTTATGATAAAAATTGACAATACTTAATCCCTCTGGTACATTTGCCTTGAAAGCTTCAAACAAGAGGTAGGCTGACTCGAGAGTAGCCTATAGTAGCCGCTAATCATCTATATGTATCCAACGGTGGATGTAAGTAAAACAGGCCAATCCTTGACTATGACCAGGGTCAACGCCTCATATTCTTTTGGAAGAGTAATCTCCCTTCCAAATTTTGGAAATGCAGGGGTGAACCATACAGTACCAAGTGCTTAAAGTTACCCCCGAATGATTAATAGATTTTCCCTGACTGAGACGAGTTAGTTAATTGCACTGCATGATCTCATCAGTTATTTTAAGAGCATGTTTGTACGTATGGTTTTTATATAAACCTGTGACCTACCGCTCTGTAACCTTGACATAACTAAACAGTCGGAGGACATCGATCAAAGTAGTTATGGTCTTCGAACACTGATAGGCTGTAGTGGGTTGTTAGGAAATAATATATATTTAACGGAACACTAAAATGCAAAAAACATTTTGCATCTTTCATTTATGCCGTCGCGTTTTAGGAATTACCTTACAGGTCAGGACTAGCCGTTGAATAACAACTGCTTACACCCAAAAGACCTGATACTGACGGCCACATCATACGTGATTTGCTTTTGTCTCCCTCTTGGAAAGGGTTGGGGTCTAGTATTGTGAGTAGCAGCACATCCTCTGCCAACACCGTCATCACCAGCACCACACCTACCACCACCGTACCGTCTACCTCATCCACAGCCAAGCTGCATCGCAAAAAATGTTACTGGTGGAACAATGGCTATCACTGTTCCGGCCTATATGGCACAAAAACAGCTGCCTGCATCGATGCGTACTGCGTCTGCTCTTTCCAAGACTATGATTATCATACTTGTTTGCGTAAGATTCCCTTTGCTGTTTCTTTTTACTGTGAAATTTTCGAAGTCCCAGTTCACGTCACGAATTCATGTCCCAGGCAGCCCAAAATCGCACATTAGTATTATCATTTTAAGTTAAATGCATTGACACTCAACCATAACGATGCAGGCTGAAGTTTACGTGCTGGAAGATATAGCACTGACTTCAGCAGACTTGAACTGTCCAATTTATCTTGAATTCCTTTGTTTCGCCATGTTTTGCCGAGACCTTAGTTAGATCTCAACATGCATTGCCGTTCTTTATGTTTTTATGAATATGTCCTCAGCTGATACAAAAGGATGCAAAATATCAGTGGATGCTGCTACATCCCTCGGCAAACCTCAATATAACAACCAGCCCCGGCAGCCTACCTACAGCTGCACGCCTGGCAGCAGCAGCTCCAGTCAGTATGAAGTGCACGTATTATCTGTTTACGAGGTTATCAACAGACGTCCCCCGACCGCTGGTGACGCTACTGTTAACATCTTCAGCGGTGGTAGGTCAGACAGACCTCTTGTACTTGTACTTGCAAATTACGAACCTGTAAATTGGATCCTCCAGATACCATCCAACATCACTATAAGTAGGGTGATACTGGTAAGTACGCAACAGAGACTACTCAATCCTGTCACCTTCTTCTTGAAGCCTTGACGTCCTCAAATTCCAGATGTACACCTAGGGAATGACCGTGAAGTGCACGTAAAACTATTCATTTGATAGCCTATGCTAGTATTCTTTTAGTCAAGCTATAATTTAAACATGAAAGTTTTTTTCGGGGAACACTCCGAGAGCTAAGTTGAAAATGGAGAAGCAAACTGGAAACAAGGATGCAATGAAAACAAGTTTATATCTTTATTTTTCTTTCTTTGGAGGTTGCATACTACGTGGATGAAAGTTCAGTCAGTGGAGACGTGAACCAAGTACTGGCGATTGAACGAAAGAGTTACCCAGGCTCATGGCCAAGAGGAATTGGTAGTGATTCAGGGGGTGGTGATACAGTAGGGCTTCTCAAGTAAGAAAGCAGAAAAGTGTATTGATTGCATGTCATATGACCCTCCCCCTCCCCGAACACTGATACATAGAGAATTGAAAATGATGGAACATGACTCTTGACCAAGAGTTAAATGACGCTATGAAGTACAGTCTGACATATATTTGCTGGACCATTTAAAGAAATTGTGTTTTTTTTTACACATATATCATATTTTACATATATATCGGACACTTTGACTGACTGACCAGGCTCCGGTTACTCGAAGGTAGGATAGCACTATCCACTGGATAACAATCTATCCGGTCGATAACGGCATAAGTTTTGCTATCACTAATCTTCCGGACAACGATTTATCTGTTAGATAGCGTTATCCGCCTTTTATACAACTGGGCCCAGATCTGATCGAAAAAAAAACTGTCTCGATTGATCTATTGATTTGCTAAAAAAAATCATTAATTGGTTTGTTTGAACATGCTTGGATTTCTTTTGATAGGAAGATATACGAGAGGTTTGGTGTGGTGACGTCATTTACAGGCACTTACAGAGCAGACAAATGGTCACTGAATTTATCCTCCCAAAGCCATGAGAAAAAGACGAAATCCTCCTGTCACGAGGTTAGTAACCGTAATGATAAGTTAATATCATCGTCATCATCATATTTTTATTTGCCTTATTTCCACAATACAAAAAAATTTATTTACAGCGGTTATAGCTAGAAGGCGAGGAGACCCAGGAAGCCACCGG